>NW_027343995.1:0-203 GCF_012295235.1 Primulina huaijiensis
GAGCTTTGAATCTTAGTATAATTTCAGCAGAGTGATTGCAAGTCAGTTGGATATCTTTTGTTGCTTCGTCTCTGCTATTTATAGGCTTCTCTTCCAACAGTAACAATTAATACAATTTGAAGATTTTATTTATCAGTTGTTTGTCATGTCAACATTCTTCTGACATTCGTACACTGCAGCTTTTTCTGAAATGCGGCACTCCC
>NW_027343996.1:0-203 GCF_012295235.1 Primulina huaijiensis
TTAAGCATAAATAAATCTTTTAAAAATCATTTAAAAATAGCTTTGTCATAAATAAATCATTTAAAAATAGCTTTAATCATCATCATGAATCATACATCATAAAACAATTTTAATAATAAGCTTTCAATCATATGTCATTTTGAATGAATTTTGATCCACGAAAGTGACTAGCTTTTATCCTTTGGTCGACTGCAGTCTTAGCT
>NW_027343997.1:0-203 GCF_012295235.1 Primulina huaijiensis
ACTTTAATCCGTTTACCGACTCCATTGAGGGTCATCAGGTAACGAGGCTGGGTGTAGTTTCAAAATACGTAGTAGCAATTGCATTGTAATCGAGGATTCACCGTTTGCCTATGGGTGAAGATATCCTGATGAGTTAATAGTGCAAGAAATGTCTGGCTAGAGTAAGACATGTGCATTTTGGAAAGGTGTTTCCTCAGTTGCAC
>NW_027343998.1:0-203 GCF_012295235.1 Primulina huaijiensis
CTGATTGTTCGCATCCAGAGTGACATCGATCAACATTTTGTGCTTTTATTTGGTATACAAAAGTGTACCATCGACACTAATTATTTTTCGGCAATGCCGAAACCCATCAATACACGGCCTGAATGCCCATAAAACATAGTTCAGTTTATTAATAATTCCAGTGTTGGATCTGAGATGCTTCCACTCCACAACTGTTCTCGGAT
>NW_027343999.1:0-203 GCF_012295235.1 Primulina huaijiensis
TGAAGTTTGCAAAGATTTCAGCAGAGTAACAGCTCAGTTGATAATTGTTCGAGAGTCTAGATTTTTTCAAAAAATGAGTTTTGCTAGTTTTTCAGCTACTCTTTCTCTGCTAATTATAGGTTTTGCCTCCAATGGTAATATTGAATGCGATTTGAATATTTCTATCCGTTGTTTGCCACGTCAACATTCTTCTGACAATCGTA
>NW_027344000.1:0-203 GCF_012295235.1 Primulina huaijiensis
TGAAAAGAATGGGGAAGATTTGGATCCTGCTTGAATATAGGAAAACATCAGGTATTGGGTTGCAATATTGATGCTGTTGGACTTCAAAAGAACATTGTCTGTCGGAAAACATCTTGGTTCAAATCAAATGCGCAAAATATTTTATCCGTCTTGTATAGAAATAAGATATGGGTTGTCAATGAAAGTAGAACGATTCTAATGAG
>NW_027344001.1:0-203 GCF_012295235.1 Primulina huaijiensis
TTCAAAACAATTTAAATGAAGAATATGATTTACATGAGAATTTAGATTTATTGAATAAATAGACTATTCCTAAGATAAAATCTAAAATGATCTATAAATTATGAACTTTTGAAAGAATTGGATTTAAACAAGTAGTTAAAACTACAGAATCTTTGTTACCTCTTCATAATGAAGAAATGGTTATTAGATTTTTAAATAATAAA
>NW_027344002.1:0-203 GCF_012295235.1 Primulina huaijiensis
AATCAGAGTAACATTCCTTTACCAAAACGGGACGGCTGGAGAATTTTGTTGAGTTATAGTTCAATATCTTAAAGGGCTGGCTAGAGGACCAATTTTAAACTGAGTTCTGTCACTCCTAAATAAGGTTTCAGAATCGAATACTTGGGAGTGTAAGCTATAGCAGAGCTACCTATCTTTGGCGAATTTGTCCAACCGGAGATCGT
>NW_027344003.1:0-203 GCF_012295235.1 Primulina huaijiensis
AGCAGTTCTTGAAAGCGAAGAAGGAGATTGGGACACAAGAGGCTCCCAAGTCAATTTAGAAACAGAAGAATCTTAAGAAGAAGTCGATAAAACGCAAGTTGATCATCAGTGAAACTGACTCTGAAAAGACTCCATCTCCGAAGGTATTCAAGAAGCCTAGAACTTTGAAGACAAAACCTGCTACTGTGGTTGGGACAATACCA
>NW_027344004.1:0-203 GCF_012295235.1 Primulina huaijiensis
GGGTCAAATTTGCCTTTAATTCAACGGTTAGAATGTGTTACCGATAATGACAATACAATGGTTCGATTCCATTAAGGCAAATTTATGACAATACTGAATCCTTGACGTTTTACTCTATAAGGCTCCCGAGGTTTTATTGTAATTTTGAATTACAAACAGTTCTACTCTCTACTTACTAAAATAAGTAGTTCCCTTCTTTATCT
>NW_027344005.1:0-203 GCF_012295235.1 Primulina huaijiensis
TACCTTTAACATGATCAAAATTAACTTCAAAATAAAGCATAAAATTCTCTAATAAAATCTTTAACAAAATCCTTTAAAACTTTTAACTAACAAGCTAATGTGGAAATAAATGTCCCCCAGGAGTGTACTGCCGTACCTGATCCACTCAAGCGTCAACACCTCCCTCAATATCATCATCACCTGCAACATTCAAACCTAGTGAG
>NW_027344006.1:0-203 GCF_012295235.1 Primulina huaijiensis
ATGATGATAACGATTTTGTCTTTGAAGATGATGATTTGCGTTGGACTGATGTAGCACAAGCGGTTGGGGTTGGTGAAATTGCATATGACTTTCGATCTCGAAATGCATCTACTTCAAAAGGAGCATCATCATCCACTTCAGCAACAAGAAAGCAATCGTCAGCTCGAACTAGTCTTGTGGATGAAGAAGAGATCAACATTGAT
>NW_027344007.1:0-432 GCF_012295235.1 Primulina huaijiensis
AAACAAAATTAAATGCAACACAAAAAAAAAAATCAAGGATCGGAATGGGAAATAAACTCTTCTTGAAAAATTTTATTTTCTAAAAATGGTTTACGCCTTTGTCCATTTACTTTAAAAACATCACCATTTTTAGGATTTTCAATATCCACAGCTCCATAAGTATATACATGCTTTACAACATATGGGCATGTCCATCTTGATCGTAATTTTCCTGGGAATATGTGAAGTCGAGAATTATAAAGCAAAACTTTTTTACCAATCTCAAAAGATTTTCTAAGAATTGTTTTATCATGAAATGATTTGATTTTTGCTTTATAAATCCTTGAATTCTCATACGCGTCATTTCTGAGTTCATCAAGTTCATTAAGATGCAATTTACGTAATTTTTTGGCATCATCCATGCTTGAATTAAAAGTTTTGATCGTCCAATAA
>NW_027344008.1:0-203 GCF_012295235.1 Primulina huaijiensis
TAGGGTTCTTTTCTAGAGAGCAGCCGCCCCTTGCCTTTCTATTTTCTAGCAAATTTTCGTTGGTTTTATTGCAAGGAAATTGAGCCACTTCGTCTCGGATCGTCTCTCGCATCCTTCCCGCATCGGTATCGTCGTTTCGGTATTTTAATTATTAAAAGGCACGTATATTCTTTCGTTTATGCATCGATCCCATCATATTATGT
>NW_027344009.1:0-203 GCF_012295235.1 Primulina huaijiensis
ACATAACATGACATGAAAAACAAGTAAAATCCCCCTATATCAGCGCATACAATGAAGATTGAAACCATGAAGGAGAACACTTTCAAGAGTCTTCAAAAGATCACATTACATGTCACGAACTTGTTCTTCCATATGGATCAAATCAAAAAAGACAGAGTGTCAGCTGAAGCTCACTTCAATACTCAGGAGATGTTTAACAAACG
>NW_027344010.1:0-203 GCF_012295235.1 Primulina huaijiensis
TCCAACCACGAAGGGTGGAGCTCGTACCAAGGATCAGGCGCCCCAGTTAGCTCCTCAGGGTGAGTGAGACCGAGCTGGTTCAGGGCTGCGCCGTCATCACCAGCCTCCAGGCGGGAGCTGACCCACACAGCTTCAGGACGCTCACCGGACCCTGAGGTTTCCATGAGGGGATCATACTGATCCACCTCACGAAAGATCTCCTC
>NW_027344011.1:0-203 GCF_012295235.1 Primulina huaijiensis
GGTTGGGCTCGTTGGTAAGGGTTGGGAAGCAAATCAAAGAGTCCTGGTTCCATAAGGATTCTCGTCCAGCTTAGGTGCTGTTTGGGATTGCTTGTTTTCATTGTTTGGGTTGGGTTCTTAGTGGTCTAAGGGTCCATTAGGGTACTTTAGGATGCTGTTCAAGTTTTGGATCAAAGTGGTTCGGGGGTGACTCGTGAAAATCG
>NW_027344012.1:0-203 GCF_012295235.1 Primulina huaijiensis
TAAGAAGCCTTGAAAATATTTAATGAAAAATATTTATTCTTGTCTAGGTCGTCCCCGGTCTCCTTTCCCCAGCCTGTTATCGAATATTCGGGTAAAATACTTCAATTTCATGAAATCATGCCATATAATCATTTAATTATGCAATCATACCTTTAATTATTTAATATGTATCATGCAAGCATTTAAAATCAATTAAATAAAAC
>NW_027344013.1:0-203 GCF_012295235.1 Primulina huaijiensis
ATATATTGTTGGTTTCTAGATATAGAACATGACATTGCACAATATTCACATAAGGAAGTGGCAGTAGTAGATTTGTCAGTTGAGCTTGAATCTCAAGTGGAGTTTGATGTAATAGTTGAACCTGAATCTGAAGTTGAGGTTGTAGTTATTGATGATGGTAGTCCACTAGGTGATGACTCAAATGTCGTTGAACGATATGCTGT
>NW_027344014.1:0-203 GCF_012295235.1 Primulina huaijiensis
TCGATCCATCTGCAAGTCAATGGAATATCAATGTGCTACAGGATTTCTTTCACCCACGAGATATCGAAGAAATAACAAAAATTCCTATTTTATCACTAAATTCAGAAGATATGAGAATTTGGCACTTCAGCCGAGATGGTATCTACTCAGTCAAATCGGGGTATAAGCTTCTTATGAATACATATAATCAATCTAGCTACTCG
>NW_027344015.1:0-203 GCF_012295235.1 Primulina huaijiensis
CAAAAAATTTGGATGACCTAGGCGATAGTGCCATAACAAAAATTCGTTATCTCTAAAGGATTGTACTGCGGAAGTGTGATGGCCAGAGGCATTGGAAGATAGGGACTCTAAGGGCGATTTCATCTTTAATAGGTAGAGACCTGCACAACATTCAGCATTGCCAATCGTCCTCCCCGATTCCAGGTCCTGAAAAACACATGAGT
>NW_027344016.1:0-203 GCF_012295235.1 Primulina huaijiensis
ATCATCTTCCATATATATTTTTTAAACCACGATAATTAGTAGTGCCTAGTTGACTTATATTAGTGTAGTTCAACAACACAAAGTATTATAATGAACTCAATCAATATATATATATATATATATATGAGTTTTGACTATTTCCCAAACCCCATCTTAATTAAAAAAGTAGGTCTCTTGTGAGACGATCTAACGAATCTTTATCT
>NW_027344017.1:0-203 GCF_012295235.1 Primulina huaijiensis
CGCAGGATTCGAAATGACAGCAGATTCGATTTTTGAGATCTAAAAACTTGTTCAAAATCGTTTCAAACATCACTGCTCAAATTTTACATAACATAAACGAATTTTTGCACACAATATGAATCAAAATATTTACTATGACAAGATCGATGCGGAAAAATGAAAGAATATACATGCTTTGATGATTATACTCACGAAACGACGAA
>NW_027344018.1:0-203 GCF_012295235.1 Primulina huaijiensis
AAAACATGAAATCGTCAAACGTTTGAAAATTCCTAAAATAGCAAAGTTGATGTAAACTAACAACCTCTCAAAAATCCCTCAAAAGTATAAATAAATAGTCATAAAATCTTTTAACATTAGTCTTAAACATAAATGCGGAAAAGTAGAAGCGATGGTCATCGGGTCATGTGCACCTCCAGTCCAGTCAGATCAGGCATCCAAGC
>NW_027344019.1:0-203 GCF_012295235.1 Primulina huaijiensis
TATCAATAAAAATAACATCGATCTAAGTAAAAAATATTGAACGATGAAAAAGTGTTGCATGCGTTATTAGATTTGCCCTCAATTTATAATTCGCTTGAGTCTCAAATTTGCTATAAATGTCATAATTAGTCTCAAAATATTGATCGTGCTTATAGAAATTTCTCTTTTTCTCACTTAACTGAACAGTGAATTGTTAGAGTTTG
>NW_027344020.1:0-203 GCF_012295235.1 Primulina huaijiensis
GTAGACGTCTAAAGACGACGGTGAAAAACCATTGTTGTAGGTCTGCAAAACCGTTGTTAAAGGCCATTTGCAGGGGCGGATCTAGAATTTCAACTTTGTGGGGGCCGCTTATAAAATACGGACAAAATATTAAAAGAATAAAGATAAAAATTTCATCAGTTATATTCAACTAAATATAAATAGTACGTTTAAAAAAAATTCTA
>NW_027344021.1:0-203 GCF_012295235.1 Primulina huaijiensis
CACACTCTCTTTTGTCCATTCTGTTGGACCCTTGCTGCAGTGGGGGAGCTTATTATTTTAATAACATCATATAATATTTTTTTCATATTTTAAAACTCGGAATGATACGATATTTAGTACAAGAAAGCATGGTTAATTTGGAGATATGGGCGCCAGCTATAGGTTTCTGAATTCCGAATAAACATATTTTGGTTTGTCTCGGA
>NW_027344022.1:0-203 GCF_012295235.1 Primulina huaijiensis
CAAGCAGTAGTGTCCAATTGTTCCACATGCCAACACAACAAAACAGAAGCAATAAAGCCAGCTGGACTCCAACAACCTCTGCCCATCCCTTACCACATTTGGGCCGACATTTCCATGGATTTCATCGAAGGGTTGCCTACCTCACAAGGGAAGACTGCAATTTTCGTGGTTGTCGATCGCTTTTCTAAATATGCTCACTTCAT
>NW_027344023.1:0-203 GCF_012295235.1 Primulina huaijiensis
ATATGGAAATTGAATTAATATGAATTGAACCAGATTCTTCAACTGAAAAAAATAAATAAATAAATATTATTAATATAATGCAATAAATATTTATTAAAAATATATTTTAATATTCTAATATTATCACATGTAGAATGAAAATGAGAATTTAAAAAAATTTATTTGATTATTAGAATAACTTAACGTATATTTTCACATTTTTT
>NW_027344024.1:0-203 GCF_012295235.1 Primulina huaijiensis
CGTAGATGGATCCATCGAATGACATGATAATACGAAATTCATAGCAAACGAACGGAATTCATATTAAGAAAATGAACACGCATATGTTTTTTTGATGATATGTGCTATGATTATTAACATGCTTGGACTGGTCACGATTATGCATACGATTTTACCGTAGACATGAAATGTATGTTGATTACGATATTTTTCACTGCTGCTTG
>NW_027344025.1:0-203 GCF_012295235.1 Primulina huaijiensis
AAAAAAATAAAAAATAAAATTAAGGCTATTAATTATTATAATTGATAGGTTACAAACATTAGGTAAATTTAGTTTTTAATTTTTGCCACTAGAACAAGACGTCCATGGCCAGGCATTTTTCTTGCTTTTAATTATATATATCGTCTTATTGTTTTAACATAATAATAATAATAATAATAATAATAATGTTGTCCTAATCTTTG
>NW_027344026.1:0-203 GCF_012295235.1 Primulina huaijiensis
TAAGGGTTCATAGGGTTCATAATTTTCCTACTAAGGTTGGAGCCTGGTAAAAGGGCTAGAGGTGGTGATGGTGAAGATTGGAGCCTAGTAGATGAGCTTGAGGTGGTGACTGGTGAGGTGAAGTTTGGACCATAGGTAGAGGAGCTTGGAGTGAGGACAGTGAGGTGCTTGAAGTATGGAGGGTGAGTGAAGTACTCGTTTCT
>NW_027344027.1:0-203 GCF_012295235.1 Primulina huaijiensis
GAAACCGAAATTTTCCTTGGCTTTTTGGAATGGTTTTGCATGCATGTAGGTCTCATATTTATAGAAAAATTTTGTCTCTTCCCTACCCCTTGGCCGTCCCCTTGGAGCCCAAGAAATGGATTAATTATGACCATAATGGTGGTCAAGGCATACCAATCCTCAAGGGTAATTTCCTGCATCATAAGTATGTCCTAGTCCCTTAG
>NW_027344028.1:0-203 GCF_012295235.1 Primulina huaijiensis
ATACTCAAATAGAGGAGAAAACTTACCTTTCGGAGCATCATCTTGCTTGATTATTCTATCCTCAACTTTTATTTCATTTTCTTCCTTTAGCTTGGCTGAAGTTTGTAGCCCAATCTCTTGAACCTCCAATTCTTTACAATTTCTCGAAGTAATTGCACTCACATTCTCCCTTGGATTCACCACTATATGAGAAGGTAGACTAC
>NW_027344029.1:0-203 GCF_012295235.1 Primulina huaijiensis
AATTTCCTTCTTCTCCCTTGCTTGGCTTGGCCGAAATTTAGAGAGGTTTTGGTGGAGGGTTAGGCCGAAACTTCAAGGCTTTTTAGAATGGGTTTTCCATCACCCTTGAGCACTTATTATAGAGAAATTCTTGTCCCTTTGCCTCCTCAGGGCCGTCCCCTTGTGCTCCAAGAAATGGAGTAATGGTGGTCAAAGCATACCAA
>NW_027344030.1:0-203 GCF_012295235.1 Primulina huaijiensis
ATGAGCTTGGACTCAAAGATTCACAAGTCACAACACACTGGTCCATAAAATTGTATGGATGCCTTTGGCTTATTTTTTGTTCTCTACGGAGCAGTTTCATAATCTGTCTTTCTTCTGTTTCTCCACACGCATCTTTGATATCTAAGATTTATTATGATTTATGTCTCCTTCGCATGCATGGCACACTTCTCAGGCTGAGATTT
>NW_027344031.1:0-203 GCF_012295235.1 Primulina huaijiensis
TTTGGGTTCGGGATGATGTTGCAGGAGTTGAAATTAATGTTGATGCATGATGAGCTTTAGTTAATGATGAGATGTTTTCTAGCATATATAATTTTTTATGTTTAGTTGGTATGATATGAAGCGAAACTAGTAGAGTGGATTTGTTGGATACTAGAATAATAAAAACATTATATATTTTAATTTCATTTTTCACTATGGATCTT
>NW_027344032.1:0-1235 GCF_012295235.1 Primulina huaijiensis
TCAGCAGAAAGGAAGTTATAACTTCTCCAAGTTCATTATCAAAAATATCATATCTATTGAAGAATGGGGTATATCTCCATTATTTGAAAAAGAATTTTATTCCGAGACTCATAAAATGAGTTTTAAATTCAATTTTTGGGATTATATTGAGAGTTTTAATAAAACTCTATTTTATGAAAATGAAAAAAGAAAACATACATGGTTTTTGAAAATATGTGAAAATGTTTTCCATTATCCAATTCCTAATTGGTTTTTTATTTGGTGGAAAATATTTGGTCCATCAGCAAAAATTTTGCCT
Organism: Primulina huaijiensis; assembly: GCF_012295235.1. Lineage (NCBI taxonomy): Eukaryota > Viridiplantae > Streptophyta > Magnoliopsida > Lamiales > Gesneriaceae > Primulina > Primulina huaijiensis. Next base: position 299 of record NW_027344032.1, read on the forward strand.
GAGGTTTTTATAAAACCAATGAATACTTGGTTAAATGTTTCTCCAAGAATTAAAAAATCATTTTCTGATCATTGGATTGACTGCAAGACTTTATGTCTGTTCTTTATGGAATTTGGAGTTCCATGGATCTGGAAATGGCAACCAGAGTGTGGTTATACTGATGAAGGTATTCTCTGCCTATGGAGAGTCAGCTCTACCAAATTTTGGGACAAATTATTACGTGAAGATCCAGAAACTGGAAAAATTTATGGCCATGAAACTCTTATACAAATGGAGGAAAAAATTTCTTCTTACCAGAAAGATCTACTGCATCAACAAGAAAAAGAAAAAGATGCAATGAGTCCATTTAAAATCTTGACTCAAAAATATTCAGAAATCTATTCCAAAGAGAAAATGGTAGAAATCTACATTGAAGAGATGAAGAAAGATCTTTATAAGAATATTGGATGTTCAGATTCAAAATCGGACATATCTATGGCTTCTGAATCAAGTGAAAATCAATTCATTCATCTAGAATGATTCAAGCAGGATTCACTGGCCAACTTAAAGGTTGGTGGGATAATTATTTAAATGAATTTCAGAAAACTGATATTTTCAATTCAATAAAAATTGAAGATAATATTCAAGTAGAGAATGTTGTTTATTCATTAATAACAACAATGATTGAACATTTTACTGGTAGATACACTGATAACAGTGAACAAATCCGTACTTTATTAAGTAATCTAAAATGTAAAACACTTACTGATTTTAGATGGTATAAAGATACTTTTTTATCTCGAATTTATGAGATACCAGATTGTAATAATAGTCTTTGGAAAGCCAAATTTATAGATGGTTTACCCTTTCTTTTTGCAGAAAGAATTAGAAAAGTATTAAGAAAAGATGACAAAAATATTTCTTATGACAGTTATACTTATGGTAAATTAATAAGTAT
>NW_027344033.1:0-203 GCF_012295235.1 Primulina huaijiensis
AGGGGTGAGGCCAATCAACCGACCAGAGTTTCACAAGCCATACCCTGATGTAGTTGATCATGAAAATCCTTATCCATGAGGGCATTGTATTCCAAACTTTACTTAATAATCGGGGAAGATAACCAATCTAGTGTGGAACATGTGGCGAGGTTTACGATACAGTGTGGGGAACTAGAAAATTTGGATAACTTTTCCAACTACAA
>NW_027344034.1:0-203 GCF_012295235.1 Primulina huaijiensis
TGGAGAGCGTTTCGGCTTGTATTCCATCATATATACCTGAAAGAATTACCAGTATCAATACAGATATGAGTAAATGGTATTGTACAATTTGTTGAAGCAACAAAATTGTCTTGATGGATTAACCGGTGATCTTTTGTTTCCTTGATGTTATCTGTTATAGCATGCAACCAGAGATAAGCCAATTAGATCATGGAATCGAGTCT
>NW_027344035.1:0-203 GCF_012295235.1 Primulina huaijiensis
TTTGTTTGTACTTGTCACCTGCAATCACACACAATGAATAATTTTTATACCCATACCTATTTGGGTCCTGAACTGATTAGTTCTTTAGGAATCCAGACTTGGATTAGTCTAACTGAATTTCCAGTTGCTGTGTTTCAAATGGTTTTTCCCAACTTGTGTGCGCTTGATGTGTTGTGTGTAGATGAAACAATATGTGCTTTAGC
>NW_027344036.1:0-203 GCF_012295235.1 Primulina huaijiensis
AATAGCATCCATGTATCTTTTACGCATATCTCTAGGACCTCCAATAAATGACGTAGGTAATATTACGCGTTTTCCAACATCAGATCCTATTTCACACCCTTGTGTAATACTATCTAACAACCCATTATAGACCTCATTGCGCAAACGGTTTTGCATATTTGGAGTCCTAAAAAATTCTAATCTTGATGTTTCAATTTTAATAT
>NW_027344037.1:0-203 GCF_012295235.1 Primulina huaijiensis
CATATAAATATTAGCGACGGTTTTTTATAAACCCGTCGCTAATTAACGACGGTTCCTAAACAAAGAGATCGTCGCTGAATTAGCGACGGTGTTTAAATTTAGCGACGGTCATAACACCGTCGCTACTTTTAGCGACAGTTCAAAACTCGTCGCTAAAGTTTTAGTAAAAATAAAAAAAATTTACTTTTATAGTTTAATAAATT
>NW_027344038.1:0-203 GCF_012295235.1 Primulina huaijiensis
AATATGTGATTAGTTTTTAAATATTAATAAATTTACTATTATATCCTTACTAAATTTACTTATTTGTTGTAATTTGTAAACATCTGGAAGCAATATATAATATTAGATAATAATAATAATGTTAATAATAAAGATTTTAATAATCTTTGAATTAATATGTGTAAATATCATAAAATTAAATATAATAAAAATAAAAATATTAT
>NW_027344039.1:0-203 GCF_012295235.1 Primulina huaijiensis
TGTACAATGTCACAGTATTATGTAAAAAGAGTCCCTACACCTCATTATAATATTGTGATGTGATATACATGATTAACATTATATACATCATATTATTACTATAAAAATTACATATACATACATTTATTTTTTTAATATTTTGCAACGGTAATAAACGACTAGTTTTTACCCTATAAATATGATTTCACAAACACATTCAATCA
>NW_027344040.1:0-203 GCF_012295235.1 Primulina huaijiensis
GACTGGAGTAGCAGGAGCTCGGCCATTTGACACGCCAATGGAACAGAATAAGAAACTCACAACCCATGAACTAGATGTTATCATGCATTAGTCTGATCATGGTGGCTCTGAAGATGATCTGTTAGAAGATGCGAGTGTTTATAAACGATTAGTGGGTTGTTTGTTGTATTTAACAATTACGCGACCCGACATCTGTTATGCAG
>NW_027344041.1:0-227 GCF_012295235.1 Primulina huaijiensis
GATGCTCCAAGGCTCTCTTCGTGGTAAGCCACCAGTTCTTGGCAAATTCTTGCAGTTGATGCCCAATAAGTTTAACTCGTCGCTCGTCGGTGTAGTCAAGAGATTCAAATAACATTTCGATGTCATCGAGCCAACTTTCACATTCAACGGAATTTTCTGTGCCCTTCAGTGTCGGTGGTCGTAACGACTGAAACCGCTTCAGCAGAGTCTCCATCGGGGTTGCAGTA
>NW_027344042.1:0-203 GCF_012295235.1 Primulina huaijiensis
AAAGTGATGCCTCTTGTTTGATTTGCTTCATTCTATAGTTATATCATTCAAACTTTATTTTGATTATGGTAATTAAGCTAAGTATAGAGTAAGTGTGTGACATTTTAGTTGGTATTAGAGCCCATGGTTCTTCGACAGGGAAGACACTGCACTTCATTCATGCATGGGGAACTCGGCAAGTAAGTATCTTTGTATCCCATAGT
>NW_027344043.1:0-203 GCF_012295235.1 Primulina huaijiensis
CTCTACTGACTCAACCTGTCATTCTTTATTCTTTTGCTCAGTGATCAGACACCTGTGGAAAACATCTCAGTTCTCTCATTTGCTTAAGGTAGCCAATTCAAATCACACAATGGAACTTTGCCTATGGATGAAGGACAAACTACTAAAGTCGGAGTTCGAATCATTTGCGATGCATACTTGGGCTGTTTGGAAGGAACGACAGA
>NW_027344044.1:0-203 GCF_012295235.1 Primulina huaijiensis
GTACTCTCCTAGCTCGTAGTATCGCGTCGGTATACTCGATAGTCTACCTACTTCGTACTAATAGCGATAGTCGAGTCTTTAGTATTATAAGTTCTATCGTCTCCTATATTACGGTTTATAGCCGTCGAGCTTTCTTATCTAAGTCTATATAGCTAGTACTAGAGACTAGGCTAAGATCGTCGATCTTTTATTATAGCGTCTCG
>NW_027344045.1:0-203 GCF_012295235.1 Primulina huaijiensis
ATTTTAAACTTTAAAATCTTTTAATATTTTAAATTGATCTACCCGAGCTAATAACATATTATTTCAAAATTTACATATAAATATTTTTAAAAAATTGGACCACCCGGGCTTCATATGGCTCCGCCACTGAGTGTATTCACACCTCCAAGTTAATTTTATTATCGCATTGAAAAAATTGCTTTCAAACTTATTTTTTCAAAGAC
>NW_027344046.1:0-203 GCF_012295235.1 Primulina huaijiensis
CAGTAGTGCTGGATTTTAGCACTAGTTGACATGATTTATTGTCACGGTAAATGATCGTATAACGATAATTATTAGATGAGTATCGAGATAGCATCATTCGAAGCATTGTACCGTGAGGACTGCAGATTTCCTTCGTATGGAGATAATATCTCTGAGGTACCTTAGATTAGACTTGATAGAATCAGAGATATGACAAAGGAATT
>NW_027344047.1:0-203 GCF_012295235.1 Primulina huaijiensis
AAGATGGGGCTCTTGCCCATGAGCATGGTGTAAGTATGATTGGGCTTATTGAGAAGGTGGTGGGCCTGGAATTTGACAAAGCTCGATAAGTCAGAACATGTTTTCTTCACTGCAAGAAGTCAGGACATAAGAAATTATATGATCCAGAAATGTTTTGACAATGATAAGTGAATGTCCAAGTAAACACAATTTCAACAACAACC
>NW_027344048.1:0-203 GCF_012295235.1 Primulina huaijiensis
ACCTTCAAAGAAGGGGATGAAGGTCGAGTAATCATGGGAAATAACACCGAATGTAAAGTTCTGGGCATAGGGTCCATAAAACTTATATGGATGATGGAATTAGTAGGAGCTTGACAGAAGTTCGGTATGTCCCAGGCCTCAAAAGAAATCTAATCTCACTTGGATCTCTGGATAATAAAGGATATACATATAAAGCCGAAGGA
>NW_027344049.1:0-203 GCF_012295235.1 Primulina huaijiensis
GAGGCTAAACCCGAGGACCGCCTATGTTTTCAAGAATTTTCAAGCTTGTTAATTTAGTTACTCTGATTTTAGAAAACTATTTCATGATGTTTAAACGAGTACCTTTTTGACAAACTTTGTTTGTAATCGTTTTTATTTCCAATATTTTAGACGAGCCTTTTATTTTTATCGCAATTTGAAAGATTATTATTTATTTAAGAAAA
>NW_027344050.1:0-203 GCF_012295235.1 Primulina huaijiensis
ACAACTGTCGCCATTAGCGACGGTTTAATACAAAACCGTTGCTAAGACCGACGGTAAAACCAAAACCGTATCAAATTGTCTTGAAATATCACAAGTCGAACCATTTCTTACCACACCACTTCAAAACACTTAAAATTTTTCTCTCTTAAGCAATTTGAGTTTCGATTTAAGGTACGTATTTTTGTTTCAATTTTTTGTAAATT
>NW_027344051.1:0-203 GCF_012295235.1 Primulina huaijiensis
AAAACCAAGAAAGACAAGTTTGCTTGTACAAAAATCGCATTTCTTCAAGTTAGCATGCAAAATAGGATAGGATATCATCAAATTAACATGCTCATCCAAGTTTTTGCTATACAATAGGATATAATCAAATTAAACCACAACAAATTTTCGTATATATACATGCAAGACATGGTTCATTAACCTCATAAAGGTGCTAGGAGCGT
>NW_027344052.1:0-204 GCF_012295235.1 Primulina huaijiensis
GATCAGAGATTGGATTCAAAATGTTCGATGTTCTGTCTTCTCTCAACTGCTCTTTCTCTGCTATTTATAAGCTTTGCCTCCAACGATAATATTGAATGCGATTTGAAACTTTTTATCCGTTGTTTGCCACGTCAACGTTTATCTGACAGTCAAACGTTGTAGCATTTTTGAAATGCGACGTTCCTGCTTTTCTTTGTACAATCT
>NW_027344053.1:0-204 GCF_012295235.1 Primulina huaijiensis
ACACACACACTAGCAGCCGTAAGTTTTCTAGCTTAGAGATTATGATTTCGGCCTTCACTCCTAGCAGCCACCATCACCGAATCCTTCACCCTACTTCTCCTGGAGGTTTTCGTCCCTTTTGAAGCAAGAAAAACGCACCAAATCGTTCTCCAATCGGCCTCCGTATTTCTCACGATGGTACTCGATAATTCATGCGTTTAAAAC
>NW_027344054.1:0-204 GCF_012295235.1 Primulina huaijiensis
TTGAAAACATGTACAGATTTTTGGCTCTTCACTTGTGCACCTCACAGTTTTGGCTTGTTTTGTTGTTTCAGGGTTGGTTCGATTTCCAGGGGATCAAGGCTACTTTTAGATATGATATAGGGTGTGTTAGTAAGGGAGATGTCCACTGGTTTCAGCCCTTTTCCCCCCTTTGCATCACGTTTGACAGCAACTCCCCAAGCATGT
>NW_027344055.1:0-204 GCF_012295235.1 Primulina huaijiensis
AATTTTTCAATAAGAAAAATGCTACAAAAATCTTTAAATTTTTTATTATAACTAAACTCTTCGAATTCTTCTAAGAGATTCATATTTTATTATATTATTAATATATTAACATTCATAATTTTTTATATAAATTCTCCTAAATAATTTATTAAACTCTTTACTTTCAATCTTAATTAAAAAATCATAAAATATATCAGTATTAAA
>NW_027344056.1:0-204 GCF_012295235.1 Primulina huaijiensis
TATATCCGTTGATTGCCACGTCAATATTCTTCTGACATTCGTACAATGTTGACTCTGAAATGTGGCATTCCACTTCGAGTTGCAGTCTTCTTGTACTTATGTCGGTTTAATGTCCTATTCATTTGATGACGTGTATGGCTGAGCGATCAGCTGATAAGAGATAGCTGATTAGCTTATGTTGAGTGAATCAACTGATCAGTTTCC
>NW_027344057.1:0-204 GCF_012295235.1 Primulina huaijiensis
ACTACTTTTTCGTCACAATCAATTCACATTCCTCAAAATTATTTTTCTTTACTTTATCATTTCATAAAAAATTCATAACTTTCCATATTCTTTAAAAAATCCAAAAAAGATGCTTTATATCATTTATATACGTCGATATTGCTAAAAATAGCATATACATGCAAAATACGTTAAAACTTCTAAAAATAGCATATATCATGCATA
>NW_027344058.1:0-204 GCF_012295235.1 Primulina huaijiensis
ATGCTCCAGTTCCTCCGTGAATCGAAGTCTCCTTTCATGGTGAACCCATACCCGTACTTTGGATACAGCCTTAAGCATAAAGGTGCATGTTCTGTATATTGAAAATTTTACCCATTCACTTATTTTTATTCGTATGTTCATCCTATTTCGAAATATTCCGTCTTCCAGCATACTTCTGCCTTTCCACATGCTTTTTTCTTTATT
>NW_027344059.1:0-204 GCF_012295235.1 Primulina huaijiensis
ACTTGTGGGTCTCTATTAGTTGTTTTAGTTGTTTTATCATTAGAGAGTAGTGCGCGAATCTCGGTTAGGGTAGTGCGCGAATCTCAGTTAGGGTAGTGCGCGAATCTCGGTTCGGTGTAGTGTTTTAGTTGATTTAGGTTAGTCGGTTGTAGGTTTACAAGTGTTTAGTGTTAATGTTGTGTTCTTGATCTAGAGTTGTTTGGT
>NW_027344060.1:0-204 GCF_012295235.1 Primulina huaijiensis
GGATGGCGCCGCACGCCACCGACCACCCCCGTTGCCGACCGCCGCTGCCGACCACCCCCTCCTCCTGCCGGGCGCCGCCGGCCGTCCCCCGACGCAGCAGCAGCCGAGCACCCTCTCCTCCTGCCGCCGCCTCCGACCGACAATCACACCGCTGGCCGACACCACCGTCGCAAATGTGGAATTCATCAAAATATTATTATTTAT
>NW_027344061.1:0-204 GCF_012295235.1 Primulina huaijiensis
ACTACTAACCCGATGATAGCTGAGGGATGGATCAAGTCCATCGAGGTGATATTCACTTTTATAGAGCTGCAGGATGCAGATAGGGTCTGGTGTGCTACTTACTTGCTATCAGGAAATGCCAGTTTGTGGTGGGAGAGTGCATCAGTGGCAGTGAATTTCCAGACCCTTACTTGGGAGGGTTTCAAGGAGGTGTTTTACTCCAAG
>NW_027344062.1:0-204 GCF_012295235.1 Primulina huaijiensis
TGAGAAATTTGCCAAGTTAATGCAGAAAAAATTTGAGATGAGTATAATGGGTGAACTGACATTCTTTCTTGGTTTGCATGTGAAGCAACTAGAAACTAGTACTTTTATCAGTCAGATAAAATACATGAAGAAATTTGGCATGGAGTCATGTTCAGCTGTAAATACTCCCATGAGCTCATTGATTAAATTAGATAAAGATGAAGG
>NW_027344063.1:0-204 GCF_012295235.1 Primulina huaijiensis
GGATCTGGATCTGGATCCGATTTTCCAAATTATTGATGATTTAATTTGTTTATTTTTTATTATATTTGCATTTAAATTATCTGAATTCTAATTCTTATATTTATTTTAACTGTGTGCTTGAATGTTTAAATATTATTCAATAAAATTGTGTGTATGATGTTTAATTATAAAATGATTTAAAAATCTATTTATAAATTTATTTTA
>NW_027344064.1:0-204 GCF_012295235.1 Primulina huaijiensis
CTTTTCTATGAGTTGTGTAAAATAGTTTATGCATGCTCAGTCAGACTAGCACATGGCAACCGTCTGTCGAATTTTAAAGTATCTAAAGGGGACACCAATAAAGGACTTTTCTTCAAGAAAAAAGAAACCAGAAACATTGAGATGCTTACTGATGCAGATTAGGCCGGATCAGTAAGTGATAGAATATCCATATCAGGATATTGT
>NW_027344065.1:0-204 GCF_012295235.1 Primulina huaijiensis
TAGAATTTCTTTGATAATAATCCAAAAAATAAATTACATCATTACTTTCATCATCACACCCAAATTTCTAATTTTTACAACTTTTATTTTCAACATTCAAATATTCAATACACATATTTTAAAAATTAATTTTCAACAGAGATTATTAATTTTTCTATTTAAAAAAAGAGTGGGTCTCATGTGAGACCGTCTCACGGATCTTAA
>NW_027344066.1:0-204 GCF_012295235.1 Primulina huaijiensis
TGCAACCTTCAACACATTTATCCCATTACCCCGAAAAAAACCTAAAAGGCCACCTTCCTTCCACATGTTTTGAACTGCAGGAACAATTGAAGCACGTGTAGTCTGAACTTGTAAAATAACCTTAAGGCGATCAAGTGGTGCCGTTGCGGTACGAGAAGTGGCTCCAGCAACCCCTCCCGCAATTAAATACTTGGTGGCATCAAC
>NW_027344067.1:0-204 GCF_012295235.1 Primulina huaijiensis
CGTGTACCAATAAACTAAAATTCTATTACGCAATATGTAGTAAAAATAATAATAATTTATAAATAAATAAAAAAGCTAATTTAATTTTTCGTTATCGCCATTTATAAAATGGTCAAATTAATTTTCTGTCAATATTAAAAAGATACAACTTTTTGGACCTCTCAATTATTTGTTGATAAAAAATGTGAATGTTTGAACAAAGAT
>NW_027344068.1:0-204 GCF_012295235.1 Primulina huaijiensis
GGAGGTGTAGTAGTGAGTGACTGAGGAATCGCCCTGCCGGAGATCATGGAGACTGCTCTCTATCTCGAAGAGCTCAGACGTGTTATCGATGTTGGAGTATGTTGTTTTTGCGTGGTCCCATATTTCTGCAGCAGTATCATACATCAGAAACCCTTCACCGATTTCAGTGGTCATGGAGCCGATTAGCCATGTCTTGACCATGTT
>NW_027344069.1:0-204 GCF_012295235.1 Primulina huaijiensis
GTAAAAAAAACTTCTAACTTACATGTTCAAATACACTCCAATTACATTCACAACCTGAAGAAGAGCATGTGAGGTACAAAATTTTCATTGCAAATGTTTTTAATTCAGGTGTGGATGCACCATAAAAAGACCACCAATCAGCTTGAAAGTTGAAACACAAAAAAAAATACAAGATTAAATTTCTTATCATTCAAAGTTTGCATC
>NW_027344070.1:0-204 GCF_012295235.1 Primulina huaijiensis
GAGAGACCTATTTATAGAATTTCTTTGAAAATAATCAAAAAATAAATACATAATTACATACATAATCACACACTAATCTCTTACTTTTAAAATATATATATATATATATATATTTTAAAAGTAAGAGATTAGTGTGTGATTATGTATGTAATTATGTATTTATTTTTTGATTATTTTCAAAGAAATTCTATAAATAGGTCTCTC
>NW_027344071.1:0-204 GCF_012295235.1 Primulina huaijiensis
TCAAGAGGCGAGGAGTTGGCCGCACCAACCAAACTGGGGGTTCATTATCTTCGTGGCGATTAAATGTGGTGAAGCCTGAGGAGAATAGGGTGATGACCAAGCCCAAGATTGAGACCAAATAAGAGGCGCCTAAACAAGGTATAACGACCCATTACAGGTCCAGTGGACCGCCCATACAGCCCACTGCCCCAATCGACCCAAGGC
>NW_027344072.1:0-204 GCF_012295235.1 Primulina huaijiensis
AAGGTAGTGACCTTCAAAGCAAGACTGGTTGCAAAAGGTTATACCAAAGGCAAGAAATTGACTATGAGGAAACCTTTTCACCAGTAGTTATGTTTAAGTCCATCAGAATACTACTAGCCATAGTAGCATGGTAGGACTATGAGATATGACAAATGGATATAAAGACTGCATTCCTCAATGTAGACATCAAAGAAGAAATTTATA
>NW_027344073.1:0-204 GCF_012295235.1 Primulina huaijiensis
ATCACATTAATTATTAATATTATAATTATCATAAACAAATGAATTAATGAAGTTTGAAAATTTGATCAGGCAAAGAACCGACACTTCATTTCATTTGATAGAAGACATTAAATGCATCAATTATCATGTACAATTCATATGCATTATTTGATACATAATTCATCTTCTACCTTCGGCAATCTTCTCCTCTCGCATGTTCGCTCT
>NW_027344074.1:0-204 GCF_012295235.1 Primulina huaijiensis
GAATTAGGAAAAGTGGTAAACATGAAAGTTGTAGCCTTATGTCTTAGCTTGCATCTCCAATTAGCCTAAAGTCATTTGAAGGTCTGAGTAAAGAGTTATACTAAATCTACCAACATGTGTCAGTACAGAAACAACGATACACACGACACACTTCGGGGCCCTTTTGGCTTGTCTTTCACAATGATTTGAACAAAACTCAAAACA
>NW_027344075.1:0-204 GCF_012295235.1 Primulina huaijiensis
ACACTTTTAATTAAATGTTGTTACAAATACTTACTAATGACACTTTTAAAAATTAATAATGTGTAAAATAAAAAAAAAACATATTAGATTAGTTATACTGTCATTTTTAATTAATGTCATTTTTTATATGGAGGGAAAAAATTTAAACATGCCCACTCTCACTAGCTTGTTTATCCTTCTTAGGGAAATATGTCCTAATCGAGC
>NW_027344076.1:0-204 GCF_012295235.1 Primulina huaijiensis
TTAAAAAAATATAATTAATAAATATTGCCTACATTTTTACATATTATATGTCTGAAAAAATATTTATTCTATATTTCTATCATAAATTTAATATAACTTAATATTTATTTTGAATATTTTTTATTTTTTAAACTGTGAAGGCCCAAAATTTTACTTTAATAAGAGACAAAGTACCAAGTTGATTTTAGTTTTGCATTGAAGATG
>NW_027344077.1:0-204 GCF_012295235.1 Primulina huaijiensis
AGCCTCGTATCGAAATGCCAAATAGCCAGTCTTTTTCATAAATAAAACATTGTATTTACATTGACAATAGAATAAAAATACATAAGAGTTGCAAATGCGGAAACTAAACAAAAGGAAAATAAAGTCTTCATTTCTTGAGTCTTGCTCATCGATTACCATCCCAGAAAGCTTCTTGTTCCTCCTCATTCAGTTGCTCTTCATTTT
>NW_027344078.1:0-204 GCF_012295235.1 Primulina huaijiensis
CAATATTCCTTGGAACGTAAAAAATTTTCCATTAACATGCTCCAATGATCATAGTGACCCTCAAAGCGAGGAATAGCTGGCTGAATGAAGTTGTCGGTAGTCATCTTCGTAGTCATCTTCTATGCTGCTGCTAGAATTTATTAGGACCAGTGCAAGCTCTGATACCAGATTGTTGAGAACTTTAATCTGTTTATAAGATTTGAG
>NW_027344079.1:0-204 GCF_012295235.1 Primulina huaijiensis
TTAAAAAAGAGATATATTTATAATTTATATGTTTTTTTTAACCGTCTTTTTGAATACTTTAGACAACTTTGGTAGTACATATTTGTAACTAGAGATCGAATTCGAGATTTAACAGTAACGATCTCTTTTTTGTATTAAAAAAGAAATATATTTATAATTTATTTATTTTTTTAACAGTCTTTTTGAATACTTTAGACAACTTTG
>NW_027344080.1:0-204 GCF_012295235.1 Primulina huaijiensis
ATCTTCGCGAGTTAATTTAGTGAGACAAATATTTAATTATGTAGTTTAGCAATTTTATTATAAGAAATATAATTTCGTAACCAATTTACTATCATAAAGTAGGATAGAATCACAATAACTATAGATTTCATTTTTTGAGCTACATTATTACTTTATCAAAAATCTCGAGATTATATTGAGTTTAAGAATTGCTAGAAAAGATTT
>NW_027344081.1:0-204 GCF_012295235.1 Primulina huaijiensis
TATCAAATAATCGCATTTGGTTAAAATATGGTAAAAAATTGAATATGTATATAGAAACAAAAAATGAATGGAAAACTTTTAAAATCTATATAATATTTGTAGCTCATAAACTAATATAATGTAAAAAAAAACATATTTTAGGAAATCTATTTTTAGCATGCTCATAATTGATGTGAGTCTCGATCGACTTAGAGCTCATACTTT
>NW_027344082.1:0-204 GCF_012295235.1 Primulina huaijiensis
GCATAGTATTGGCGTGAATGAAGAGAAAATTGAAGATACAAGCGTGCCTTGATGTATTTTACGCAAGAACGTCGGTGAAACGAGCGTCGGTGAAGCGCCAGAGAATTTTCTTTTGAAAGAACACCCTTGGCCGATGATGTCACGCCCCGCGTTCGAAGGGTCAGTGACATCCGGCATTGTTTAACAATTACTTGAAAACAATTA
>NW_027344083.1:0-204 GCF_012295235.1 Primulina huaijiensis
TAGTTGGTGTTTTAATTTTTCTATTTCCTTGACATTCATTCTATGGGTCATCAATACAAATTCCGATGTTTTTTTTTCTTGAAAAATTTGTTATAATATGGTATTTTTACGATTTTAATAATCTATATTATCATATTTCAATATTAATCATATATATATAATACAAATTCCGATGTTTTTTTTTCTTGAAAAATTTGTTATAAT
>NW_027344084.1:0-204 GCF_012295235.1 Primulina huaijiensis
ACACATTTAAAGTAAGCAATTAATATAAAACAAACAATTAATAAGTAGATAAATGTAAATTCACATATAAAATCACATATTTATATATATAATAGAATAATAGATATGCATGTATCCATCATATGCCAACAAAAAAAGTGTGTGTAACAAATAAATATAATGGGTGCAATGATACAACCTTCAAGAAATTAGATATAGAGATAG
>NW_027344085.1:0-204 GCF_012295235.1 Primulina huaijiensis
AATAGAAATTATGATAAATAAAAGAAAAGAGGTGAGTTTTTATTTCTTTTTTTCCGTGACAATTGGAGACATAAACGCCCACCAAAGCACTTTTTAATAATCTAACAATTTCAGTTTGATTTATTACTGCATTACCTTCGAATAATTTAACTTTGTCAGAAAAAATTTTGTACAGATAATTAATAGATGAGATGGTAAACTGAT
>NW_027344086.1:0-204 GCF_012295235.1 Primulina huaijiensis
AAAATTCATTAAATGTCTTCTTGTAAAATTCTTGATACTGATCCTGTTCAACCTCTTTGGGATTGCGCATCTATATTGTAATAAAAAAGAGGTGCATAAAGCATATTTCTATAGATGTTAAATGCTAGCCATATCATGCATCGTGAGAAATAACAGCTAAGACTCACCCATATAGGTTTTGTTTCATTTGCTAATTCCCAGTCC
>NW_027344087.1:0-204 GCF_012295235.1 Primulina huaijiensis
ATGAAACTCCCGACAGTGAAGGTGGCGCTCGGGCGGTAAGAAATTGTCACTCCGGTGCCGAGTCTTTTGGACTCCGCGACTTAGAAACTTAATTCTCCAATTTCGATTACACTGACAATGAACAACGCCTCGAGACACATCCTAAGACACCATGGCACTGACTCAACTCCACAAAACGTCCCAACGTCTCCAAAACGACGCATC
>NW_027344088.1:0-204 GCF_012295235.1 Primulina huaijiensis
TTAATTGAGTTAAAATATAGCCCATTTAGTTTTTATAAAATATGGAATTGATTTATGTAATATGGAGATATTCATGATGCCATAATTTAAAAACCTTGCACACAAAGAAAATATTAATGCATGACTAGTGGTGTGCCATTCTCGTGAGTCAAAGATTTATTGAAATTTATTAACTTAATTAATATGATTAATTAAGGAAATTAC
>NW_027344089.1:0-204 GCF_012295235.1 Primulina huaijiensis
CTTCTGATTTGCATTATCAGTATCATAAACCTAAAGAAAAAAATGCGCCCAAAGTTAATAAAATCCAAAAACTGAAAAGCCTTGTCACAGTGAAAACACGCCTCAGCAACCTTATTCCAAATGCTATCAAATACATCGACGCCCTCCTGAACCTTCTTTAGAACGCGATCTATCTCTCCCTGTAACTTCCGACTAGCTCCCATT
>NW_027344090.1:0-204 GCF_012295235.1 Primulina huaijiensis
ACTCCCAACTAGACACTCACCTTTGTGTGGCTTGCCACACTTGGGGCATAATGGTCGCTCCATAACTGAAGAAGGCACAGAAGGTTTAGTGCGTTGCTCCATCTTTCCTTTACCTTAGTAACCATCTTGTGTACCAGTGCTTGTCCCTTGCCCTCTAGTTTGAAAAGCTTGCCTTCTTAACTGCCGTTCCTTTTCAATCTCTTG
>NW_027344091.1:0-204 GCF_012295235.1 Primulina huaijiensis
GAGGAAATATAAAACTGCTTTAGGATGGTCGATTTATGATATTAGGGGAATTATCCCCACAATATGCATGCATAAAATTTTGATGGAGAAGTCATCTACTTCTTATGTGGATCATCAGAGGAGGTTGAACCCAGCGATGAAAGAAGTTGTAAAAAATGAGGTACTGAAATTGTTAAATGCTGGTGTGATTTATGCTATTTCTGA
>NW_027344092.1:0-204 GCF_012295235.1 Primulina huaijiensis
TTTTATAAAAATATCTTTATGTAGTATGTATATGGCCGAAATAGTAAGTAAGGAAAAAAAATTTCTAGTACTTTTTAAGCAATAAAATGGACAGACGTTTCAGTTTGTATCAGAGCAAAGGTCCTATAAAGGGTCGTGCCACCTTTACCGCCGGAAAGATCAGTCGTCAAGCCTCAATTTGTAATTTTTACATGCTTTATATGA
>NW_027344093.1:0-204 GCF_012295235.1 Primulina huaijiensis
ACGCATATCTCTAGGACCTCCAATGAATGACGTAGGTAATATTACACGTTTTCCGACATCAGCGCCTACCTCACATCCTTGTGTAATGCTATCTAATAACCCATTATAAGCCTCATTTCGCAAACGGTTTTGCATATTTGGAGTCCTAAAAAATTCTAGTCTTGATGTTTCAATTTTAATATACATGTCTACTATATATTGTTG
>NW_027344094.1:0-204 GCF_012295235.1 Primulina huaijiensis
TTGCTTGATTGCTTGAACCAGGTCACAGGGATGGATTTCTATTTAGAGCTAGTATGAGCTCAAAAAGAATGGAATCCAGATCCGGAGTTGCTACAGTTGTTTATAGATTAGAGTTGGAAATCCCAGTCGAAGGTAAAATCCCTGTCATTCTTACTGATATAGCTAATTCAATGGGATGCCCAACTAAAATGGTTAATGATAATG
>NW_027344095.1:0-204 GCF_012295235.1 Primulina huaijiensis
TCGATCAGACCTTATTCTGTCAATTCCAACTGATTTTTCATTTAACAATCTTTTGAAAAGCTTAATTAGTTGTGCAACAGTTTGGTCTTTTGATTTAAGAAAGTTAACCCAAGTAAATCTTGACAAATCATCAACAACTACCAATGTGTATTTCATTCCCTCTAAACTCATGAATGGTATAGGACCAAAAAGATCCATATGTAG
>NW_027344096.1:0-204 GCF_012295235.1 Primulina huaijiensis
CATATTGAGTTGAATCAATTCCACTTCGAAAGTTTGTTTACTAATGCCAATTTTACAGTTTCGATACACTTTGCATGTCTCAATTATTTTATTTGCCGGTGTTGCCACTCTTAATGGTTCACTAAGAGTATCATGTTTAAGTTTAAGCTTTTTAACAATTCTTCTAGACACAAATGAATGTGTGGCACCACAATCAAATAAAGC
>NW_027344097.1:0-204 GCF_012295235.1 Primulina huaijiensis
AAAAAAAACGCTAATAGACAACAGTTCTATAAACCGTTGTCTTTGGCCATAAAAAACGCTCAAAGACAACGGTTGTCATTGACTCTAAAAACCGTTGTCTTTGACCCCCAAAAGACAACGGTTTTAATAAAACCGCTGTCTTTTGCTTAAGAAACGCATCTACGACAACAGTTTTCACTAAAACCGTTGTTAAAAAGCATACGA
>NW_027344098.1:0-204 GCF_012295235.1 Primulina huaijiensis
TTAAAAATAAACAACCAACTATTATTTGAAAATCAAGGAAATAGTCTAAACATAAAACCAAACCTAAAAACATTATTTGAAAAGTATAGCCAATACTATAACCTCTCAAAAACCTCTCGTAAACATAAATAAATAGTCGTAAAATCTTTTAACATGACATAAAATCATAAATAATAACTAGTGCGAAAAACTAGCGTCGGTCCT
>NW_027344099.1:0-204 GCF_012295235.1 Primulina huaijiensis
TTTGTTTTCAATATTAGTTTAATTAATTGTCTGCTTTAATATCTAACATTTTTCAATGAGAGTTATTATTCATTCCAACTCCATGAGTGAAAACTAGCTATTCCTTAAACATTTTGACTTGAAAGAATATATGGAGTTGAGGCTTTTACAATAATATTCTTGATATTATACAAGTTATGGTGGGTGGTGTGATTATCTTTTTGA
>NW_027344100.1:0-204 GCF_012295235.1 Primulina huaijiensis
TGTGGTCTTGATGTTGGCACAGTTTTCTTTTTGTCTCTCATTCTTTTCAGGTAGTCACCAAACTTCTTTGTGATCAAGGAGATTGATTCCTCACCAAGATCGGAATCCTTCGCCTCTTGAATTAGACTATTCACCGAATCATCAGTCGACTGAAGAGCGACAGCCTTCCCAGTATTTCTTCTTTGTAAGTCTAGGTTCATCTCA
>NW_027344101.1:0-204 GCF_012295235.1 Primulina huaijiensis
GAGCACCCGACCCGGCTCATCCATTTCACCCGGATCGCATCATTGACGCCATCTGTGGGAAATTGATCTTAAGACGTAGATATGATTTTCATTCAAAAACAAGTCCGACCAGCTCGGTACTCAGATTTTATCTAGGGATTTTCATATGGGCTCGAATCTCAGCAGCTATTCCGGATTGACGTGGAAAAATATTTGCTATGCACT
>NW_027344102.1:0-204 GCF_012295235.1 Primulina huaijiensis
TAGATGATATCCTTGTGTACTCACCAAGTGAGGAAGAACATAGAGTGCATCTACTTCTCACTTTGCAAACACTGCGAGAAATTGAACTCTATGCCAAATTCAAGAAGTGCGAATTTTGGCTAAAAAGTGTGGCATTCTTAGGACATATAATCTCTAAATTAGGGTTGTCAGTGGACCCTAAGAAAGTAGAGGCAATCAAGGACT
>NW_027344103.1:0-204 GCF_012295235.1 Primulina huaijiensis
GCTCCTGATTAATATTTAATGACCAAACAACCAGGATTTCTTAATTTAAACAGCGAAAGTGATTAAAATTTTCCATTTTGGGTCTACAGAAATTTCAGCATGACCTATTCGTAAACATGACATCCCAAAAAAAAATCAAAACATCACAAATAATATTTTTATACTCGAAATAAAGTCATAACATCAATTCACAACATATAGCCG
>NW_027344104.1:0-204 GCF_012295235.1 Primulina huaijiensis
TATGAATAAATCTTTACAAAAATTATTCATTAGCATTACTCAATAAATCAGGCTTGTTAGATATAATGCCAAGGTCCGGCCCCCGGAGGGCAGCGAGGAAATAAATAAAACCCTGAGCCAACTATTTGTCCGCTACGACAAGTTCGCTCGGGGTGTTGCTTTCTCCTTATGATTGATAATAAGAAAGGTCAAAATTATTTGGTT
>NW_027344105.1:0-204 GCF_012295235.1 Primulina huaijiensis
TTAATTTATCGTGTATCTTGCACTGGATTTCGAATTTCATGTATTTATTGATTTAGAAATTTTTTTGAATACCATGTTTATTTAATATTTTCGAATTTATCATTTTTAAAATAATATCATAATTCAAAAATAAATTCTTATACATGTCTATATTTAAAAAAATAATTACATGCCCAAAAATTTGGGTTCTCACATCCATCCCTC
>NW_027344106.1:0-204 GCF_012295235.1 Primulina huaijiensis
TAAAGATTCAAAAGAAAATCCCGTGCAATTTTAGATAAATGGGAATTATCTAAAGATTTGATTCACAACCGAATATGTATCACAAATTAAAATCCTAAACTACTTTCCCGATTACGTAGACATTCAAAAATCTGAAAATTCTAAAAGACAAAACATATCATACAAATCTTTCGGCAAAAAATGCGATAGGAGCAATGAAAGCGG
>NW_027344107.1:0-204 GCF_012295235.1 Primulina huaijiensis
GAACCACCAACCAGAGTCTCTTACCAACATCCTAAGGCATGGCTTTAACCATGGCTAAGGGCACTAGGCCAACCACAACTCAAGAAACTACCTATGACAACCCAAGCTCCCACCGAGAGCACCAAATTAAGTGCAGTGTGATGTGTTGAATTGTTTTGATGTCTTGTGTCGTTCCAGTGACCATATGATCAACCATGGCTCAAT
>NW_027344108.1:0-204 GCF_012295235.1 Primulina huaijiensis
ACTTTCTTTGAAACATGCCTCTACGCAAAATGATGAAGTTTATGTTATGTACAAGTATGCAAGCTTGTTTAAGAAAAGTTTCAAGTTATGGCACGTCTATGTTATGTATGTAAGTTCAAGCTTTTATGTGCATGTCAATGTTTCAAGTGTTGCCGATGCCAAAGTTTGATATCATTTTGGGAATGGACTGGCTGACGAAGAACA
>NW_027344109.1:0-204 GCF_012295235.1 Primulina huaijiensis
TATGTGATTGAGGGAAACCACTATGGTTCCGATTCAGATGATGAGAGTTTTGACGCAGATGCCACGGATCAGAATGGGGGTTTTGAAGTGGGAGTTGACCGGGATTTTATGTCTCTGTTTCTTCTCTTGCAGGCATTTGGTTATCCAGATAATGGTGGGCCTTATAGGGGTGTGAGGCGAGATGAAAGAGACTCTAACCGCACA
>NW_027344110.1:0-204 GCF_012295235.1 Primulina huaijiensis
GCACGTCACCGTATGTGAGAAGATCCCAAATAACAGCATCCTTTTGTTGGCATACATGGAAATCCCATTTCCCACTTTTAATAATATGCCACGTCCGAATTATTTAAATTTTGCAAAATTAACACACACGTATATAGATACACACACATATATACACATATACATACATAAATTCTTATAAAACTGTTTTTATATATCTATTTT
>NW_027344111.1:0-204 GCF_012295235.1 Primulina huaijiensis
AAGAAAACTTAGGGTTCTTGAGAGAACAAGCAGCCGCCCCCTTCCTTTATGTTTTCCAGCAGGTTCTCGGCGATTTTATTGCAAGGAAAATCGAGCCACGTTCGTCTCGGATTAACCTCGCTTCTTTCTCCGCTTCGGTATCGCTGTTTCGGTAAAGTATATCATCAAAAAAGCACGTATATTCTGTTATTTCTGCATCGATCT
>NW_027344112.1:0-204 GCF_012295235.1 Primulina huaijiensis
CTACTTTTATGGTCAAATAAATACGATTATTTCAAATGTTATTTTATTAATGCGAGCCTTTAAAAAAATAATAAAAATTTCCGCACTTTTAAAACGGTAGATGTTACATTATTATTCAAGGTGTAGCAACCTATGCACTGCAAGATTCGGGAGCTACATATTCTTTCATATCTGAAACCTTCATCAAGCGACTGTATATTGTTC
>NW_027344113.1:0-204 GCF_012295235.1 Primulina huaijiensis
TCTTTCATTTCAGCGGGTGTTAGACGATAAGGTGCTTTAGATATAAGAACAGTGCCCGACATCAGATCAATAGAGAATTCTACTTCACGGTCGGGTGGAATGCCAGAAACGTATTCGGGAAAGACGCTGGGAAAATCTTTAACAATATCAACATCTTCGAATTTCTGACTGGTAGGAGCATGTGCGGTAGTGACACACGCTAGA
>NW_027344114.1:0-204 GCF_012295235.1 Primulina huaijiensis
AATCTCAACTATGGTTACTTTTTTGATTTCCTATGATCAACACAAGTCAAAATTTAGAGTCTCCCAAATCTTTTTTGTCAACCATTTCCTCCCGCCTAAAGGTCAAAATTTTCGAAACCAAAGTTTTCCCCATTTCCTTGAGCCAAATCCTATCCATCGTTTAGGTTCTGTATTTATTTGCAGTGCGGTTGTCTAGTATTGTAA
>NW_027344115.1:0-204 GCF_012295235.1 Primulina huaijiensis
GACCCATATATGGCTTCTTGTTTGGCTGATTATTGTTTTGGTGCTACTATCTCTTGCGCTGCATATCAAACTCGATGTCCTTCAAAGATTGCTCAAATTGAAATGCATAATTAGTAGCAGTAGCATAATCCAAAGGACGCATTATCATCGCGTTATTTTGTATGGTAGGTCGTAGACCATCCATGAAGTGTCTAAGCTTCTCCG
>NW_027344116.1:0-204 GCF_012295235.1 Primulina huaijiensis
AAAGATTCAGATGTTGTGTATAGAAATCAAATGATGAGACTTTGTTATGATCTCATTACAAAAAGTACGGTTCATGTTGATTCGAAAAACTTGATCAAAAGAAGACTTCAAAGTCTTTCATTGGAGATAAATGAGATGTTTGAGAACATGAAATTAGATGTTGAAATTGCTGGTGAAATTGTTGGTGAAGATGATCATGACATG
>NW_027344117.1:0-204 GCF_012295235.1 Primulina huaijiensis
AGATGGAGATCAAAAATTGGGAAATGGATCAAGAACTGATCATTCTAGAAGCCTCCCAAGATTTTTCATCAGAAGATCTAACTGAAGAATCAGTTCAAGAGCCCAAGGACACAGTTGTTGAATCTTCTCAACAAGAAACTGCTCCTTCCACATCAGTTTTTCAACCATCATCATCTTCAGCACCTCCCTCTTCAACTGCTGATC
>NW_027344118.1:0-204 GCF_012295235.1 Primulina huaijiensis
CTATGCTTGGATATTTCAGTCAGTACATCACGTACCTCACTAAAATAATATGACAGAAAGCTTAGTCCTTTGAACCTAGACAATACCAACATAATGAAATAACTAACAAACCAGATCCTGAATTACCGAACATACTACAAAGTTATCCCTAATGATCCGTAAATCACTATTTAAGACTTTAGGATTATACCTGCGTCTGTCGTC
>NW_027344119.1:0-204 GCF_012295235.1 Primulina huaijiensis
TATTTAAATTTAAATTTAATTTTCAAGGTAGGAATGGATATGAGAAAATAGAAGTTATGTTCGGTTGTGTGTATAGGATGATGGAGTGTTGGTTGGGTTTATAAAATAATGTGTAAATTGAGTGATAAAGAATATTGTTTTTAGGATAAAAAAAATAGGATTATTATTATTGTGGTTAACTTATTATTCTATCTTAGTATAAAA
>NW_027344120.1:0-204 GCF_012295235.1 Primulina huaijiensis
CCATACCCATGCACCACTACTGATCATGGGTCGTTAGGATGGTCCTGGGTTCAAGTGTTGGGGGAGGCGAAAGAAACTACTTTTCAGGGGTGGGATATTCTATGAGTGGCGGTGCATGAGCAAGGGCTAGGGCTCATGGTGGACCATCCTAACGACCCGTGATCAGTAGTGGTGCATGGGTATGGGCCGAGGCCCATGTTGGTT
>NW_027344121.1:0-204 GCF_012295235.1 Primulina huaijiensis
TGGTCCCCATCTTTGAGCCATAAACATTTTGCTTTTTGGCTGTTGGTTGAAATTGTTTAAAGGACAATTCTTCCAGCTCACACTTTGCTTCCTTCCTTTCGGCGTGTAACTCTCCCGACCATAATCCCTCTGCCTCACGCCTATCCAGTTGTTTAATCTTGTCGCTTAAGTCTTGAATTCTCACTCCCACGTTCCCAAACACTT
>NW_027344122.1:0-204 GCF_012295235.1 Primulina huaijiensis
ACCGTCGGACATTTATAATTTGCGACAGTGTTTTCTAAACCGTCGCTAATTTTAGCGACGGTTGTGCTAACACCATCGCTAAAATTAGCGACGGTGTGATAACAAATGTCGCTGATTAAAAACATGCGACGGATTTATTTAAATCTGTTGCTAAATATGGCGACAGATATGATACCGTCGCTATATATAGCGACGGTTTTAGGA
>NW_027344123.1:0-204 GCF_012295235.1 Primulina huaijiensis
ACATTTTCATCAGGGACACAGAAAGCCAAAGATTCCCCGACAAAGTTAAAGTGAAAATGTGATCACTCAACTAACAAAAGGAAAGGCCACCATGTGAGTGGAATGACAAGGACCACTAATAATCGGTGGAAAATGACAAAAGAACATTGAATACTTTACCTTTAAAAAAGAATCCAATAAAGAAAACAAGAAAAACTGGATCCA
>NW_027344124.1:0-204 GCF_012295235.1 Primulina huaijiensis
TTCACCCATATCTTTCATGAAGAACTTACCAGCTAACCATACTTTAGCTGGTTGCAACATCTCTACATCATTTCTAATGAGTAGTATGTTATCAACATAAAGCACTAGAAATGTCACTGCACTCCCACTAATCTTCTTGTATACTCAAGGTTCCTCAGCATTTTTGGCAAAATCAAACTCTTTGATTGTGTTGTCAAATATGAG
>NW_027344125.1:0-204 GCF_012295235.1 Primulina huaijiensis
AGCCCAAGTAAAATGCATGCTTGGAAGGTGAAGGGTTGGAGACAACTTTTGAGTTAATGGCATGTCATGCACATGCTACTTTTCACTTTAACTTTTTACACAACCAAGAATTGCCTTCCTTCCCTCTCCCAAGTGAGATGGCCAAAATTTTCCTTGCATATTCTCTCCAATTTTCTTTCTTCAATTGTTGAGGAAAGAACATAC
>NW_027344126.1:0-204 GCF_012295235.1 Primulina huaijiensis
GAAGGAATTGCTTAAGAAATTTGGCATGGAAACATGTTCAGCTGCTAGTACTCCCATGAATTCATCAATCAAACTAGACAATGATCAAGGGAGAATATCAATTGAGACGACACTTTACATAGGTTTAATAGGTTTATTAGTGTACCTAACTGCTAGTCATCCTGATATAGTATTTGTTGTTTGTATGTGTGCTAGATTTCAGGC
>NW_027344127.1:0-204 GCF_012295235.1 Primulina huaijiensis
TTGAAGTTTGCGCGAAAAACACCTCAACTTCCATGCCATTTGCAATGTCTACTGCATGCGCTTGCTCGAATTCACTATCTACTACAATTCTGACGCTACTGCAATCAAGTCTACTGCTTTCCAGCACTGTCTGCTGCTTTCCAGCACTATTAGAACCAATCTGCTGCATTCCGAGTCTACTGACCCAGTCTTCTGCATTCAGAT
>NW_027344128.1:0-204 GCF_012295235.1 Primulina huaijiensis
AGCATTTTCATTACCCGAACCCGACCCGATTCTGGACACTACCCGCTTTTTCGGGTACCCGATAAAGTCGGGTTCGGGTAGGGGTCGGGTTCGGGTTTTTTTTTTTGGATGAAATAACATTTTATCATTTTGTGTCTACTAAATAATATATGACGAGAAAATAAGCTTATCAAAATAATATTGTCTCGTGAATGTCTACAAAAG
>NW_027344129.1:0-204 GCF_012295235.1 Primulina huaijiensis
TATGTGTTGCATTGTTTTATGCGTAAAAATCCATGTATGATGTGCGAGGTTTGGGCAGAAACATGTTGGATCGATTTTTAGACGTTTTTTGATCTAAAATTTTGCATTTTACTATTCTTTTGAAAACTGCGATTTTTCGGTCATTATCTTGACAAAATGTTCAACATAAAAATTGTATAACTTTTTGATACCTTCGATTTGATA
>NW_027344130.1:0-204 GCF_012295235.1 Primulina huaijiensis
ATTAACTAAATAAAATTAAAAAAATATTTTGAGAATATTTTTTTTTAGAGTAAGATTTGAAATAGATGATGAATATTATATCTGGTGCAGAAAATACACTGTTTTAAAATAAAATTACTTTAAAATAAAATTTTGTACCTAAATATCAACTCTCATTAGGAAATTATTGTGTATATTAAGAAGCTCTCTGGTGCTTGCATTGAA
>NW_027344131.1:0-204 GCF_012295235.1 Primulina huaijiensis
ACTGGTGCTGATATCAAGGCTTGCTTCAACTTGTCAAAACTGTCTAAGCACTCGGGTCCCCAAACAAACTTTGCATTTTTCTTTGTCAAGGCTATCATAGGTACCGCTATAGATGAGAATTCCTGGATAAACTTGCGATAATAGCCTGCTAGTCCCAAAAAGCTGCGAATCTCGGTAACACTCTTCGGCACTGGCCACTCTTTC
>NW_027344132.1:0-204 GCF_012295235.1 Primulina huaijiensis
TACTCCTTGTCAAGCCAGCTCCTGTCGATGAAGAATGTAGAAATGAAACATGGAGTTATTTTAAGGTAATACCTCATTGGGATATTTATTGTCCAAAGTTTTGTTTCCTTATTCTATGGTTCGCTGACATAAAGGTTATTTACACATTGCTTACAGGGTTGCCTCGGCGCATTGGATGGAACCCATATCAGTGTACATGTCCCT
>NW_027344133.1:0-204 GCF_012295235.1 Primulina huaijiensis
AATTAAATTGGAGCAAAGAATGTGAGAAAATTTTTGAAACCTTAAAGATGAAACTTGCAACCATAATGGTGGTAGTGCTGTCTGATGAGAGCAAGGATTTTTTTTTTCCAATTACAGAGATGCATCAAAGAAAGGTCTAAGATATATGCTCATGCAAGGAGGAAGATTAATTTCCTTCGCATCAAGGCAATTGAAACTGTATAA
>NW_027344134.1:0-204 GCF_012295235.1 Primulina huaijiensis
TTCAAAAGATAAAATTTGTTCAGCATGCCAGTTTGGTAAACAAGTAAGATATTCATTTAAAAACAAGGGTAGTAAATATTCTTCCAAATGTTTAGAACTGCTACATATGGATCTTTTTGGTCCTATACCAGTAATAAGTTTAGGGGGAATGAAATTCAACTTGGTAGTCGTTGATGATTTTTCAAGATTTACTTGGGTTATCTT
>NW_027344135.1:0-204 GCF_012295235.1 Primulina huaijiensis
CAGAACACGACAAACTTATTCAAATGGAATCCAGTTGTGCGCATTGAGGAAAAGCTTTTGTCCAGTCAAAGGACAATAAAGGACGTTGCAGCAGAGCTTCAAACCAAAACGTTCCAAAATGGTAATTGTCGGAAAGTAAAGACATATTTCGAGGAACAGATTCAAATTGCAACGAAAATATTTGATGAGTCTTGGTGTACGGTC
>NW_027344136.1:0-204 GCF_012295235.1 Primulina huaijiensis
CTTATTTATTTAATTTTAAAATGATTTTTAGCGACACATGATTTAAGAAATTGCATTATTTTGAATTATTACAAGTTTATTTGATGCACGTTAAACTGTTTTCTTGAGTTTTATATTTCAAGCGATTATTCGATGCGGGATCAGGAAAAAGAGACCGGTGACGATTTGGGCAATTTGTAAAATGTGGTATTTTATTTCAAGTCA
>NW_027344137.1:0-204 GCF_012295235.1 Primulina huaijiensis
TTGCATGCTGGTGGGTGTAGTTACATTGATGGGGTAAACCTCGGTGACCTCTTCGCTGCCTTCATCCAAGTAGACAACATCCTGCATGGTGAGCTGGTGGTACTCAACAATTTCCCTCAAGAAACGATTCTCTCGTGCATAGACTGAATTCTCTTGTGCGAGTCGAGCTTTCTCGGCCAAAAGGGTCTCAAGTTGAAGCCTTAT
>NW_027344138.1:0-204 GCF_012295235.1 Primulina huaijiensis
TCGTCCTTCTCAGTCTTGGGGATGTCTAGTGGTTTTTTAGGGGGGTTGAAACGCCGGGTTCCGAGGGAGAGATTTCCAACAAGGCTAATTTGGATAAAAGTATATGTGTTGATGATACTGGGGGGGAGTACAGAAAATGCAAGTCGGTCTGGGGTGAAAAAATCAATTGGGATATTAAAAAGAGAACTTAACAGATTGAAGTGT
>NW_027344139.1:0-204 GCF_012295235.1 Primulina huaijiensis
GCACCTCAAACGCACGCATGACCAACTTCCAACCCCTTGCTCGTTCGGCTTCGTGGTTGTTCCCAGCGATGGCCGACCCTTCCTAAGCCGTGGTTCAGACCTCTCAGGGCTGTTCCGTGGCTTGGTTTGGCCCTTGTAATGCTGGTCCCTGTCACTCCACCGATATCCCCATCTACAAGCCCCAAAACCTCAATAACTCGGCCA
>NW_027344140.1:0-204 GCF_012295235.1 Primulina huaijiensis
AGTCTTCAGGTTGCCAACATACTCATTAAAAACAGTTTCCTGCCAAATTTCTTAACAATTATATGGTGTAAGTAAAAAGGGGTGTGTAATGCAAGTAAAAAGGAGAAAATCCAAAGTAACCTTAGGATTTTTATTTCTGGAAAGCAGCTTGAGGATGACATTGTTTTTAGTGACAGGAAACAGTTCATTCATCCGTGTGTCAAT
>NW_027344141.1:0-204 GCF_012295235.1 Primulina huaijiensis
TAGCCTCAGGCCCCGTCTGTCTGGCTCCCACAGCATTGTTCCCCGTAAACTGTGCGAAGAACTGAGTTATTCCAGCGAACATCTGGGCGTTCATGTCCGGTGGAGGGGGTGGTGGTAAATATCTCTCCTGCCTATGATTTTCACCGTTCTCGTTACGAGGCTCATCATCTCTCATGCGATCATGAATGCGTCTAGGAGGCATGC
>NW_027344142.1:0-204 GCF_012295235.1 Primulina huaijiensis
TTTCTGCCTACTTAGATTTGCTCTCTTCAGCCAAAAGCACTTCATATTTCTTTTTGGATGATTTCTTGTCATCCTTGGTCCTTATTCTGTGCACATAGGGCTTCTTTACCTTTTCAGTTGATCCTCGATTGTCCTTCTTTGGCTTAGGATTGTCTGCTTTAAAATGACCAGATTTGCCACAGTTGTAGCAAGCATAGGATTCTT
>NW_027344143.1:0-204 GCF_012295235.1 Primulina huaijiensis
GACCCAAATAAATGTGGGTACCAAAATTATTCATTGTGTGTGATTGCAGATGACAGGTGCATCAGCCAAAGAATCAATTTGGTATTTGGACAGTGGTTGCTCGCGACATATGACAGGAGATGCTAAACTGCTATCCCAACTGATCAAATGCACTGGACATGTAGAACCCAAAAATCAGAATATGTATAAGCCATGCATAATTGA
>NW_027344144.1:0-204 GCF_012295235.1 Primulina huaijiensis
ACTAACCAAGGAGGAAAAGTCCCTGACATCCACACAAACGAGGATAAGGAAGAAATAGCAAAAGAAGCTAATGAATGTGCCACTGTATTCGCTGAGCGCATCACATGGCTCAAAGTTAAGGAAGTATGATTACTCATAAGTCTTCGGATATCAATTGCAAAAGTGCCAACATAGCTAAAGTCTTCTTCTGGTCGTGTGACTGCT
>NW_027344145.1:0-204 GCF_012295235.1 Primulina huaijiensis
CCGTCAACTGAGCCTTGGCCTACGTATTAACATATCATTGTATCACGTATTTGTATTAGTCACAATTACTTCACTTCATTCAATATTTCGTATTTTCATCACTTATAAAAATTAAACATGCGTATAATGTTTTTCTTTTTAAACCAAGCATGCAACATATCTTTTAACGTCCATATTACATCATAATAATCCATGAACATTTAA
>NW_027344146.1:0-204 GCF_012295235.1 Primulina huaijiensis
AAATAAAAGAAGTTTGCGAGCAATCTCTTCAAAGTTCTACTTTCATCTTTAGATTCCAGAATTCCAGAATTTCAATATGTAAGTATAAGTCTTACAATTATATTTATGATCCTCCCTTCGATTATATTATGCCATCTACAAATTATCTTATAAAATTAAAAAGAAAAATTAAATTAATAAAATCTCAAATTGAGATTCTTGAGA
>NW_027344147.1:0-204 GCF_012295235.1 Primulina huaijiensis
GAGTACTTGGGAAATACTCAGTAAATGGGGGCTGATCGGGCATAATAAATATCAAGGTGATAATTATACGAATACGTTATCATAATTTCAATCATAAGCATGTTCAATCGAATACGAACAAGATACAAACATAGCACTGAGTTACTGATCAGTCCCCTTTATGTTACTTCTCTAAGGGGCGATGCCAAAAGAACGGTTATTATA
>NW_027344148.1:0-204 GCF_012295235.1 Primulina huaijiensis
CACCACGAGACCATCCTAGGATGCCAAAACATTGACCCAACTCGTGCAAACGCTCCAAAGCAACGACGTTCACCCTACGACACATACGACACAAAAATTCGGCAATTGACATCAAATCGTGTCCTACGACTTTTAATTAAATCAATTGCCTATTGACAAGAAACGAAACCTCAAAAATACTCCTAACATCATTACCAATATACC
>NW_027344149.1:0-205 GCF_012295235.1 Primulina huaijiensis
ACAGCCTTTTCTCCGACTTCATCCCAGTATAGAGGCGATCTACACCTTCGGCCATACAGAGCCTCATACGGAGCCATCCCGATGCAACTGTGATAACTGTTGTTATAGGCGAATTCTATCAAGGGTAGCTGTTCACTCTCGTTTCCAGGAAAATCCAGATCACATGCCCTCAGCATGTCTTCGAGGGTTTGAATTGTTCTCTCGG
>NW_027344150.1:0-205 GCF_012295235.1 Primulina huaijiensis
GTAAAGATGTTCTTCTCTGTCCATTCTATTCATATGCATTGTTGCGGTGATGAATTCTTCGTAGTCAATCGTCCCATTCCCATCCGCATCAGCCTAATTTCCGTTAGCAAACAACATCAGTGTAATGACAACATAAAACTTACGGTTAGCTGTCCAAAAATTCTGAAATACTTACAGCCTCCATCAACTGTTTGACTTCATATTC
>NW_027344151.1:0-205 GCF_012295235.1 Primulina huaijiensis
ATATTTTATGTTTTTGAGGTATGCTAATTGTCTTGTGACCAAATAATAACGGGTTTGGAAGTCGGTGAACGTGGCCGAGGGCCTCTCCACCCTGGTAAAGTATGACCAGGTTTAGATTAGGATTGGAAAACGGTAAAGTATGACCATGGACCAATCCAATCGGTAAAGTATGACCGGAGATCTCATGTATGCGGTAGTGGACATC
>NW_027344152.1:0-205 GCF_012295235.1 Primulina huaijiensis
TGCACAGCCAGTTTTCGCTTAAGGATCTTGGAGAATTGTCCTATTTTTTAGGAATTGAAGTTATCAAGTCTTCTGCTAATTCTTTCTTTATGGTGCAATCCAAATATGCTAGAGACCTATTACATCGAACTAAGATGTTGAAAGCAAAGCCATTTCCTACCCCTATGGCTACTGGAGCAAAATTATCTTCTCAAGATGGTGAATC
>NW_027344153.1:0-205 GCF_012295235.1 Primulina huaijiensis
TTAAACCATACGATAAAGAGAACCTGGCTCTGATACCACTGTTGGGATATTGTTGTTCTCGTGTCCAAATCGCATCGGAAGTTTTAAAATTTTAATTTGACATTCAAAAAATTCTTTGGACACTCGTATGGTTTAAATTAAATAAACATTCATAGGGAGATAGAAAATTTTACCTTTAGTGAAATTTTCACTTGGCTCCAACTAC
>NW_027344154.1:0-205 GCF_012295235.1 Primulina huaijiensis
CTCAGCTATTTGCTGAAAGTAAAAAGGTTGGTGGGTGATGATGCTAAGAAATCATCCAAGCTCAATGTTTTCAATGCTAAGAATGTCCAGCCGCCCAAGCCCAAATTGGATGTGTCTCCTGAGCAACTTCTGAAGGTGAAGAAGGACATAGGGACGCAGTAGGCTCCCAAATCAGTCCAGAAAACAAAGAAGACAATCAGGAAGA
>NW_027344155.1:0-205 GCF_012295235.1 Primulina huaijiensis
GTCTGACATATTATCGTAAAATACTAACTTTCTGACTACAGTTTCGGGTTTTGTATTACTTCACTCTCAATTTGGTCTAATGATATTTATTCTTAAGGTGTGTTTTGATTCTCCTAAAACAATTCAATACAAAAAACTATGGTTCTGATTTTCCTTTAGATGAATATTGTTTATGCTTTTGCTTTTCATTAAGCAGCTCAATACC
>NW_027344156.1:0-205 GCF_012295235.1 Primulina huaijiensis
GCTCGAGTACCTATGTGGGTGAGGCCCCAATCGGAGGCGGTGTATGAAAGATTTAGAAGGATGAACCCGAAAGAGTTTTCGGGGACCACAGACTCGATGGTAGCAGTAAGATGGATTAAGTCCATCGAAGTAATCTTTGATTTGATGAAACTGGCAGATGCAGACCGGGTCAGGTGTGCTACATTCTTTCTACAAGGGGACGCCA
>NW_027344157.1:0-205 GCF_012295235.1 Primulina huaijiensis
AGTCGGAAAAAGAGCAGGAGTGGGAGGCATCGCAGAAGGCACTGAGGCTAGTAAACATGAATAATAAGGTTTTCTTGTTTGGCGGCTAAGATTTGCGATTAATCTTGCTTTTGATTTGCATGCATCTATGAAGTTATGTATTCTTGAATCTTGATCTGCAAGGAGGCTAACTACTAATAACTGATATGGCCTAAATATCGTTGTT
>NW_027344158.1:0-205 GCF_012295235.1 Primulina huaijiensis
ATATGATGTTCATCAAGCGTATCCATCTTTATGCACATTACTGATTTGATACTCATTTAATGAATGCACTATTTTGATATGCTTCATCACGTCTAATAAGTGAATGCGACCTCAGTGGTAGACACATATGTGAGTGTGGTTAGTGGATAACATATCAAAACTATATATATATGTGTGTGTGTGTGTGTGTGTGTGTGTGTGTGTG
>NW_027344159.1:0-205 GCF_012295235.1 Primulina huaijiensis
TTTGCTAAAACTCGTGGCAGGGGTCAATAAGTGCATTATATTTGACTTGCAGCGAAGGTACGACCTTAACTACAAAGCTCTGAATGAGGACATAGAGCTTACACTTATCAACGTTGCTTGTTTGCTATCCCTAGTTGGGAACAATCCACACCCTGAGAGACCATGGAAATTCACACTTTAATATAAGTAGATAAAAAAAATTCAG
>NW_027344160.1:0-205 GCF_012295235.1 Primulina huaijiensis
AAGTACATATATCAAAAAATCGCATGCAACGTAAAAATATCATATAGTAAAGCGTAACGTAAAAATCGTGTCATGAGTAATTATAAATACATGCATAACTGAAAATTGTACGTAAAATATTTGCTCGATAGAGCTCTGTCATAACATAGCATATCATAATTTTTTCTGTAGAGATAATGTTCTACGCAAGTGGCCCATAACTCCC
>NW_027344161.1:0-205 GCF_012295235.1 Primulina huaijiensis
TCCCCCGATTCGATTAAATTTGCGTATCGAAAAATAAAACCATGCTGGTAAAAATACCCAATAAAATCCTATTTTTGAAAAAATCGACTTAAAAACACCTTGCATTAATTTATAAAATAAATCGTGTGATAAAAATAAATTTCCTGAAAATTCTCCGGTCTCCTTTTCTCGTTTGAGCGTAAAATGCATCTAGAAACCCTAATGC
>NW_027344162.1:0-205 GCF_012295235.1 Primulina huaijiensis
GCAAAGTTTGGGATCACTTTGATATTGAACAACAAGGTACGAATAGCATTGTGTTGCCAATACTATAGCTAGATCATTTAGAATTTTCACAACGCATACACTACAGCTAGATATGTTTAAAATGTTGTTAAGATTTATGGCATACAAAATAAAATAATGCCGATAACGTTAGATAATGCGAGTGCCAATACTCTTGCAATTAAAT
>NW_027344163.1:0-205 GCF_012295235.1 Primulina huaijiensis
CCTGGAATCAACAAAATCAACTCAACCGTGAATCACATAGCATAAAGCCGAGAGTAATCTGTGCAGATTTTTTCGAGTTTGCTGTCAAATTTATGCTTTGCTCTGTGAATCATGAACATATGGTGGTTTAAAAATATCTATAGTACATGATTGAAGAGAAAAGAAACAATATATACATGCCTGGAATTTTGTTTTGAAGAAAACA
>NW_027344164.1:0-205 GCF_012295235.1 Primulina huaijiensis
TGTGTCTCATTCCAAAAAAGCAAGAGGCCACGAAGATCAAAGACTTTAGACCAATCAGCCTAATCACCAGTTTGTACAAAATTTTGGCTAAAGTTTTAACCAACAGATTGAAGGAGGTGATGAGCATAACAGTGGCGGAGAATCAATGTGCTTTCATTCGTGGAAGACAGATTACAGATTGTTGCCTCATAGCCAACGAAGTCAT
>NW_027344165.1:0-205 GCF_012295235.1 Primulina huaijiensis
GAAACCTCAACTATTTGCTCTTTCGGATGTTCCCGGTCAGCTCGAAAAGTTCAAGGGTATTGCAAAAACATTACCCATGGCATGAAAGTATATCTACTCGTATGCTGTAAGATTGATGTATGAATCGGAGACCATAAACATACAGTTTGAGGGCGCTATATTTGGACGTCCTAAAAACATACGGTTGCTAAGAGAAGATATCTTA
>NW_027344166.1:0-205 GCF_012295235.1 Primulina huaijiensis
ATTATTTAAATAAAGATATAATTTTATCCATCAAATTAATTGTGTTTTTTCCTCTACCAAAGTATTAGTACCTATTATAGGATTTCAGGTACTTTATTTTGTTATTTGAATACTCTAAATGTGTAAAAAAAATACTATATTTTCAAAAAAACACCACAAATTCAATCATTGTTGGTTTTTCATTAAAAATGCATTATGATAACTT
>NW_027344167.1:0-205 GCF_012295235.1 Primulina huaijiensis
CTTGCGACTTCATATAACTGATGCCCAATCAATCTAACTCTGCGTTCATCTGGGTAATCAAGTGAATCAAACAGTACTTCAATATCATTCAACCAACCTTCACAGTCATCAGATGTCTCCGTACCCTTCAGAATTGGCGGTTGAAATGACTGAAACCTCTTCCACATTGTTTCATCGGAGTTTCTGACATATCCATCTGATAAAC
>NW_027344168.1:0-205 GCF_012295235.1 Primulina huaijiensis
CACACGTTTCACTTCATCGTTTTGGAAGAGTCTACATGCAGCATTAGGGACTAAGCTACTATTCAATACCTCATTTCATCCTCATACAGACGGTCACTCTGAGAGAGTCATACAGATTTTAGAGGGTCTACTCCGAGCATGCGTGATTGATTTCCAAGGAAGTTGAGAATCGAAACTACCTCTAGTGGAGTTCACTTATAATAAC
>NW_027344169.1:0-205 GCF_012295235.1 Primulina huaijiensis
CGCCTGCTGCCGGTGATCCCCGCCTTCTGACCAATAGTCTCCACGATCAAAAAATGAATTCTTCTTCTAATTGCACTAGAGAACATTCCCATATAACAAATATATGGGAATGTTTTCCTTCACTGCACAATCTCGATCCCCGAGCCATTTATGAGGTCACTACTTTTGTCGATGCTCCCTCTTCTGGCCCTGATAAATCCCCGAG
>NW_027344170.1:0-205 GCF_012295235.1 Primulina huaijiensis
TAAATGATATAAAATGATGATTTTGATGAAAATATGATATTTTATTATTTATATAAAGTTGTGCATTTTTTTACTGTTAAAATACTATTTTTGGAAAGTCGTAGTATTTTATGATTTAAAAAAAAAATATTTTGAAGGATGTGAATTGACCGTGACAAGGAAGATAGAGGATATGTGGGGGATCCGTTTTAAGAAGGAACGGTGA
>NW_027344171.1:0-205 GCF_012295235.1 Primulina huaijiensis
ATTGACTTTGGAAGTGGGCAGTTGGGGAAGGGAAATTTTTAGGCTTAGTGCTCTCCTATGAATATATCCTTCTTCTCAATAGAAATATCTGCTTGATCCTTCAAAGTAGTAGGCCTTAAAGCATTATATTGGATTATAAAAAACAAAAATCCAAATTTTGTTTTTTAATAAAATCATGGGGACTTGAAGCATACGAGGTTTTTTT
>NW_027344172.1:0-205 GCF_012295235.1 Primulina huaijiensis
AATTTGAATCAACCCCACATTAGATTCTTTTTCTTTCATTGCCAATAAACTTAATCTATTTAGTGTCAATTTTAGTTTCAACTGTATCTTTATTTCATTTTCAAATTTAGTTTCTGTTGATTTGGGATTTTAAATAATCGTCAATTTGATTTGTAATTACAGTTTCCAATTCAACCATTTCAATGTTTGCTTAGTATTTGTTCAC
>NW_027344173.1:0-205 GCF_012295235.1 Primulina huaijiensis
CTAACTCCTATTCTGTTCCAATCTGTAAAGTTAATGTTTCAATAGTAAGGAGAGTGTTTTAGAACTGCTGTAACTGGCTTCATTGTTGTTATAATTGTTGTTTTAAGTAATTGTTGTTTTAAGGGTACTTGGTAATGGATCATTATCCCAGAGGCTAAGTCGGAGTGGGATCCTATTTTCTTCTTCTATATTTTATATGTGATAT
>NW_027344174.1:0-205 GCF_012295235.1 Primulina huaijiensis
CTGTGTTCTCACAGCAGTGTATCTCATTAACCGTATCCCTACTCCCCTTCTTGAAAATCATTCTCCTTATGAGGCATTATTTCATCGCACACCTTCATATTCTCATTTGCGGGTGCTAGGTTGTTTATCCTATGCCTCGGTGTTGCCGCGTGGGGACAATTTTGCTCCTCGAGCAACTGCATGCGTTTTCCTTGGCTACTCATCT
>NW_027344175.1:0-205 GCF_012295235.1 Primulina huaijiensis
GTAATTCAAGACTATACAGAGCTTGAGTATATTTCTTTTTCTTCTGTGTATCTTGCTGTTAAAATAGTCTACCCCTATAAACTGTGCTTTAAATAGGGTAGTCATTCTTCCGGCTATCTCGCTAAGATATTCTCCGGCTAGGACTGACTCTTTGGTATCTACCGAAGTCATGTCCCAAGCAATTTTGACTGATCCCATAAGACTC
>NW_027344176.1:0-205 GCF_012295235.1 Primulina huaijiensis
TGAGATTGATAGGTAAAATCCTAAAACACCCTATGTATGACATATTTTGTTTTTTTCGTATTTGCTACACACCATAGTGGTTAGGGTGCTTTTTTGCATTGTAAAATAATTTTGTAACTTCCGTTGCGCATTCGAGCGCCTTAATCGATCCCCTTTCAATTGGTATCATGAGCTATGGTTACTATTTTGTGTAGCATATACATGA
>NW_027344177.1:0-205 GCF_012295235.1 Primulina huaijiensis
AATCTGGAACAAGTTGGAAAAGTTGTATATGACAAAATCTTTAGCCAATCGTCTATACATGAAGCAACGATTGTACTCTTTCAAGATCAGAGAGGAGAAAAGCATCTTAGATCAGATTGATGAGTTCAACAAAATCTTGGATGACTTGGATAATCTGGACATCAAACTTGAAGAAGAGGATAAAGCTCTGTTTCTGTTGAATGCC
>NW_027344178.1:0-205 GCF_012295235.1 Primulina huaijiensis
AAGACAATATCAGAGAAATAACACCAAGGAAGAACCAAATGCTTGTTACAACTGTAGCAAAACTGGACATTTTATTGCTGACTGAACTAAGCCAAAGAAGGACAGTCGAGGCTCAGCTGAAAATGGAAAGAAATCATTTGAGCACAAGAGAAGATCTCATGATGATAAGAAATCATTCAGAAAGAAACATGAAGTGCTTCTAGCT
>NW_027344179.1:0-205 GCF_012295235.1 Primulina huaijiensis
TCTCAGAAGATCAGATATATGATATGAAGCGTGTGCTTCTTTTCTATATGTTGAGCTTCTTGATAGATAGTAGTTGAGATAGCTCAAAAAAAGTTTGGACAGATAGCGTATTCTCAATAATGATTCGTGTGTGATTCTATAAAGATTGATCCTTATATATAAACCTTGAGTCCAACGTCTATAAGCAAAACGGCTTCTTTTGACT
>NW_027344180.1:0-205 GCF_012295235.1 Primulina huaijiensis
TTTTGCTACATTTCTTACCTCCAAAACAAATCATTTCAATAAACAAATGTTCGTATGTCTATTAGAAAGTTAAAAATAGTTTGGGTTAGAAATAGAAACACATTAACTCTCTTGTTGAGTAAGTAGTCAAAAATCATTTTTCATGATGTCTTATTTTTTTCTCAAGTTGTTTTTTTTTTTTTTTTTTTTTTTTTTTTTTTTTTTT
>NW_027344181.1:0-205 GCF_012295235.1 Primulina huaijiensis
AATAATGTTAAAACAAAGCCACAAGCAAGAAAGCCAAGAAAAATTTATCATCCTTACCTAGAATTATTGAATATCATGTGCTAAAACCTAATCTTACATAGTTATACATGTATACATATATATATACAAATTATATATATCACACAAATCTCCTACAACAATGATATTTAAAGGTAGCATCGGTAACCGCAAGCAATACACACAA
>NW_027344182.1:0-205 GCF_012295235.1 Primulina huaijiensis
CATTTCAGAGGTTTTTGCGAACTTCCTCAAGGTCAAGACCATTGGACTAAATGTGGCGTATTCGGTAGTATTGCCTTCTGTAGAGGAGATGACAACTACTAATGTGATCCGAGACATAGACCTCCAGCTTCATGGCAATCTTGTTTATGCGGATCTGATAGTACTGCCGATGCCAGAGTTTGACATCATTCTGGGTATGGACTGG
>NW_027344183.1:0-782 GCF_012295235.1 Primulina huaijiensis
CTTACAGGTTGAGTATCTACCACAAAATCCAAACCAGAAAGACAAAAGTCTTCTACTAGATCAGATACACTGCTAGTGATCAAGGACATACTGCATACTTTTCTGCTCAAGGCATCGGCTGCTGCATTAGACTTGCCTAGATAATATTTTATTTCGCAATCATAGTCTTTTAACAAGTTTAACCAACGTCTCTGTCTCATGTTCAGCTCCGCTTGTGAAAAGAGGTATTTCAAACTCTTATGATCAGTGAATATCTCAAATGTCTCCCCATACAAGTAGTGACGCCAAATCTTTAGAGAAAAAACCACTGCTGCTAGTTCCAAGTCATGCAATGGGTATTTAGACTCATGTGGCTTCAACTGTCGTGAAGCATAGGCAACAACACGACCATGCTGCATTAATACACAACCCAGTCCTTGATGTGAAGCATCAGTGTGCACTGTAAATCCTCCTACACCTGATGGAATAGTCAGAACTGGAGCACTAGTCAATCTCTTTTTAAGTTCAACAAAACTAGCCTCACATGCCTGAGACCAAATAAATGGTGCATTCTTTTGTATCAACTGGTTAATTGGCCTCGCAATCTGTGAGAATCTTTCAATAAATCTATTATAATATCCTGCCAAACCCATAAAACTACGCACCTCGGGAACTGATGTCGGTCTAGACCAATTGATGACTGCCTCAACTTTACTCGGATCAACTGATATACCAGCACTCGAAATCACATGTCCAAAAAAAACCACTCTATCCAACCAAAACTCGCATTTGGATAATTTAGC
>NW_027344184.1:0-205 GCF_012295235.1 Primulina huaijiensis
CATTAGATATATATAAATTTTACCCCAAAAATCACCTATAAGTACAAGTCTTTTTTTTATATTTTCACGCATCAATTTTCTCTCAACTTTACATTTCTTTACAATCAATATCTTTCTTTGCTATTGTTTTTCAAAATATATTCAATAATTGTTTTATAATTTTATCTACACTCAATATTCTCTTTATTATTATTTATTTACTATT
>NW_027344185.1:0-205 GCF_012295235.1 Primulina huaijiensis
AATAGTCAAAACATGAAATCGTTACTCGTTTTACCAAACCTAAAATGCAATAAATGTTTAAAAGTGTAGCCCATACTAAACCTCTCAACATCTCTCAAAACATAAATAAATAGTTGAAAAATCTTTAACGTAAAATCATAAACTTAAATGCAGAAAACAAAAACGCTGGTCCTCGGGTTATGTGCACCGACAGTCCAGCAAAGTC
>NW_027344186.1:0-205 GCF_012295235.1 Primulina huaijiensis
GGTTTAAAATATTATAATGTATTGTTTTAGTAAAAATATATGTAGGATGCTCAAAACGTAGGAATCATAGCTCAAATAAAATCGTACGTTGTTGCTTCAGTCAGGACTTATCTATGTAGGGACTATGGGGGGCTGTAGCCCTCCCAAACCTTTGAACTTTGTGTGATATATACGATCAAACTCATCTTAATTTATGGGTTCGTGC
>NW_027344187.1:0-205 GCF_012295235.1 Primulina huaijiensis
ATAAATTGAGAATAATTCAAAATAACATCACTATAATCATCTCTTATTTGTTTAAATCATACATTATTCAACAATCTTCAATTTCTGTATGATTCACCAATTTATCGAATTTATTCCAAAAATCGACGAATTTCAAGCATCACCAAAAATATAAAATTTCTACCTCAAATCGAAGACCTCGTGTCAACGATCCCAGAACTGAAGT
>NW_027344188.1:0-205 GCF_012295235.1 Primulina huaijiensis
TTTTTTGGGTACTATATTATCATCGTGGTTGGCATCGCTTCGGGGTATAATTTCCCAACACCTTCACCCTTCCGCCCCTACCCGCTGGATTCAAGCCACCGCACTGGCCCTTCCCTCTCCCCCCGATGCCTGCCGGTGGCTTCCAGATCCCGCCAAACTGGCCTTTCGTTCACCCTCCATTCCCTGGCCATTTCTGGCCGCCGCA
>NW_027344189.1:0-205 GCF_012295235.1 Primulina huaijiensis
TCGACAAACGCCACAAGAATAAATCCTTGATAAGTTTGATTTTTTTTATGAACACAAAGCGAGGCTTTGAAAAAAATTGAGAGAAAATCTCAAAAGTTTGATAAAATCAATAATAATAATCTGAATTTTGTTAATTTTCATCCAAATATGTTTACATATCCCACAAAGATATCAAATCTAGTTACCAAACAAATTAAAACTCTAA
>NW_027344190.1:0-529 GCF_012295235.1 Primulina huaijiensis
CCTTTGAAATTAGAATCGCTGTTCTCCTTAGAGAGGGGAATGCCCATTTAATAGATGCTTTTTCCCTGACCCCATTCCATTGACTGGATTGGCTGATGTTACTAAAAAGGATCGTTTGTATAGCTTTGAGCTGGTCATGGTTGGTCCCACTACTCCTTCGAGTGCCTTTTGCGCTTAGCGTCGGAAAAAGGTGCTTCTACAGCGAAGGTGCTAAAACCTAAAATGAAATTTATTGAGGATGGATGGCCTGGCAACTCCTGAAGGAGAACTAGGCAGGACGATCTCCCGGAGCTCTAAATTGTTGTGGTACGGCTAGGGGTAGACGCAAGTGTGAGGTAATGCATTGGCATTCTAAGCAGTGTTTCCCGGTAGCTGAGAAAGCCCCTTCTATTCTACATTCTCAAAGCCCGTACCCGTACCGAAGAGACCAGACCTTGGGAAGGCATCACTTATGCTAGAAGGCTTCACAGTCCTCCTTACTAGAAGCCCAGATCTGTTTTGTGCTCGGCTTGATTCCATCTCAGATGTC
>NW_027344191.1:0-205 GCF_012295235.1 Primulina huaijiensis
AATGAGAAATCAACATCAAAGTATTCTGTGTATCTCCACAAAAAAGTCATTCAATCTAGTACAAGTCAGAAAGCTGAAAATCTTTTTTTTTAGCTCTCAAATAAACTCTTTTGTAATCAGTCACACATAGAAAATATTGATGTCAAAAGCAAACCTGAATACTAGCAGATACCGTTCAGTAGATGCTGAACTTATCCCCTATTTT
>NW_027344192.1:0-205 GCF_012295235.1 Primulina huaijiensis
ATACAGCTTCCGACCCTTAGCTTCATCTCTCAGTCTTCATTTTTGCAGCTGCTCATCTGAATACTGACCTTCACGGATTTTATCCCTCGGAGTCGACTGAACTGTCATAGCAGAAAGATTAGGAGCTTCGTTCCTAGCATACACAGCAAACTCGAACCGCTGAATCTCCGCTTGCAATGGTCTTTGAACTGTCAGTTGCGCGATG
>NW_027344193.1:0-205 GCF_012295235.1 Primulina huaijiensis
GGACATATCATATCTAGCAGTGGCATTGAGGTGGATCTAGCTAAAATGACAGCAGTAAAAGAATGGGTTGATCCGAAGAACGCGTCAGAGATCCGTAGTTTCCTAGGCTTGACAGGCTACTGCAGGAAATTTATTCAGGGGTTTTCCTCGATTGCAATGACACTCACTTCATTGACTAAGAAAAATGCTAAATTTGTATGGAGTG
>NW_027344194.1:0-205 GCF_012295235.1 Primulina huaijiensis
TAATTACTTTTCCGTATGTCTACCAGCATGGCCTCTTTAGACACACCTCATGTCTCTCTGTTTTTCTTCATTTATAATCATGGAATAAAATCTTCCAATAAGAGGAAGGGGTTGCATAAGAAGGATTTGACCACGAACAACGGAATACGATTCATTTAAGCCCATAAGAAATTGTATCACCTTTCCTCTATGTTCTCGCTCCTCC
>NW_027344195.1:0-205 GCF_012295235.1 Primulina huaijiensis
AAAGGGAACAAAGATCACATTCCCAGATAAAGGAAACGAAGAACCGAACGTGATTCCTTCTGATTTAGTTTTCGTGATTGACGAGAAGCCACACAGCGTATTCACAAGGGATGGCAATGACCTTGTTGTCACGCAGAAAATATCTCTTGCTGAAGCATTGACAGGCTACACAGTCCACTTAACCACGTTGGATGGGAGGAACTTG
>NW_027344196.1:0-205 GCF_012295235.1 Primulina huaijiensis
TTTTTTTGGTCTTTTAGACTAGTACTAGGTATGGTAAAAAGTTGTAAAATTTCGGGTGAGTTTCGAGTCGATTCGGGTTAAAACCAAGACATCGGTCTAAGTTTTAAAACGAATCGGTTAGGCTCTTATTTTGGCTCGATTTTACGTCTAGGAACGCTTATAAATATGTTTTGGGATATTTTAAAGAGTTTGGTAAGCTTCGGGT
>NW_027344197.1:0-205 GCF_012295235.1 Primulina huaijiensis
TAGCGACAGTTTTACAAAACCGTCGCCGATAGCGTAAATCAGCGATGGTTTAATAAATAACCGTCGCTATTAGCGACGATTCTATTTAAACTGTCGCTAATAGCGATGATTTATTGGGAAATCATCGTTAATAGTCGCAAATTATATCGGATTTCCGTTTCATTTTCCTACACACCACTTCTCAACACTTCAAATTTCTCTCACT
>NW_027344198.1:0-205 GCF_012295235.1 Primulina huaijiensis
AGATGTGTATACAGAAATTGTTGAGATGTGCATCTTGATTGAGATTGGTCAGCGCATCTCTCAAAAAGCTGTTCATCCGGAAATGTTTCAAGTATAACTCCCTCTTCTTTCTTCTCCTCCAGCTCCAGTTTTGACAAGTGGTCAGCCACTTGATTATCAATTCCTTTCTTATCTTTGACTTCGAAGTCAAATTCTTGTAGTAGCA
>NW_027344199.1:0-205 GCF_012295235.1 Primulina huaijiensis
AGGGGATGATTAAGTATTATTTAAATAGTTAAATAATAGATAATGGGCCCTATATTATTTAATTAAAAGTTTAAAAAAGATTTTAAGTCTAACAAGTTTAAAAGTAGGTTCATTAAGTCCAAACACAATCCTAAAAAATATTTCGTGTTGCAAAGTTTTCGAAAATATTAGCCGAACCCTCAAAAAGTCCCCCGATTCGATAAAA
>NW_027344200.1:0-205 GCF_012295235.1 Primulina huaijiensis
TTCGTCGATTGGATAACCCGATAAATCGCACGATCGAAAAGAAAAATCAATAACCCTATTATCTCACCTCTCACTTTTTTTCTTCTTTTTGAAGAAGGTAAGTTTCATATATATCAAATTTTTTTTTTATTTTTTTTAATATTATATTATTATATTATAATAATAATATAATATAATATATACTATTTAACATTTTAACGTCGGT
>NW_027344201.1:0-205 GCF_012295235.1 Primulina huaijiensis
ATGTTTTAAAGATTAAGTTCTATATGTATCTGTGGAAATCGATCGGCCCCCACTTGCTGATTGTTTCCCAAAACGCTCACCCCTTACATCTCTTCTCAGATAAGACAGAGGAACATGTGAATGCTGAAGAGCAAGGAGCATTCTGGGGTTGGTGAACGCGTCAAGAAATCTAGAATTAAAAGTTGTATTTCCTTTGTGTTTATTT
>NW_027344202.1:0-205 GCF_012295235.1 Primulina huaijiensis
ACAACCATAGAAAATATTCATTGTATTTTTCATAGTTAGGGAACAAGTCCTAGAAAGAACCTTATATATCATATGTAAAACTATCATGTTTCATCGTGAAATGAATTTAATATTGTTTGCTCCTTTGATTGCATTACATTCTATGTAGGGCTACTCTTAAATTTCCCTCTCTTTAAAAAAATATAGCAAAAAATTTTTTTGAAAG
>NW_027344203.1:0-205 GCF_012295235.1 Primulina huaijiensis
ATAAGCTCGATAGAAAAGTCCACCTCTCTATCTGGTGGAATGCCTTAAACATCGTCCGAGAAAACACTGGGCAAGTCCCTGACCACATCGACCTCCGCTAGCCTCTGATTGACTGGCTCGGTCACTGTCACGATACTGGCTAAAAATGCCTGGCATCCCCCTCCTCATGAGCTTCCTCGCACAGATGCAAGAAATGATGTGCGGC
>NW_027344204.1:0-205 GCF_012295235.1 Primulina huaijiensis
GGATTAGTAAATTGATCCTAATGATGATTAAGAATTGATTAGCATACGAGTCCCCACACATAGCCTCTTATTTTCAACAATTATATATTTATTTGATTTTTTTATTAAATTTTAATGATTGTTGTTCTTTCTGTATCATGAATCATATTTTATTAATTAATACAATAAAAATTATTGAATTAATAAAAATAATGAATATAATTTA
>NW_027344205.1:0-205 GCF_012295235.1 Primulina huaijiensis
ATACCTTTGTTAGGGTTAATTTTTTTTAGAAAGTTGGGTATGATTAATGGTTATGTTACTTGAGGGACGTATGTAAGAAGTGAGATAGACACCATGTCTTCAGGCATTTTTGAAAGTCGTTAAGAAACTTGGGATTAAGTGGATATGTATGTTGGAATTGTGTTATCTAAGACTATTTGAGTTGTGTAAGTTTGAATTACAAGTT
>NW_027344206.1:0-205 GCF_012295235.1 Primulina huaijiensis
CGCGAGCCTTGGACGCGCATATGCGCGAGACGTGCTGAATGAAAATTAAGCCACATGTCTTGCCATGCATATTAATGTGTAACTTTCTTCCTTCACTTCAGAATATTTCAGCAAGAACCAAGAGATAAACTCCATGGAAATCTTCAACCTTCTTCATCTTTTAGAATTTTGATTGTGCAAGATCCGGCCATCCGATTTTCGATCC
>NW_027344207.1:0-205 GCF_012295235.1 Primulina huaijiensis
CACACCGAGCCATCTCCTAAATTACTCGAGCCACGCCCGAGCCAAACCCAAGCCAACCCACGTAGGTACCCTCCTCACCAAGCCCAGGCCAAAGAACCAGCCCCTAGCTCACCCAATCACTCCTGGAATCGAGACCCAATATGCATGCGTTTGTGCGTGAGTATCATAGTTGCTCTAGGACTCCTAGTTAGCCTAGGACTCTTCC
>NW_027344208.1:0-205 GCF_012295235.1 Primulina huaijiensis
CATACCCAAACAGCTTCCGACAAAGAAGGATGCTGGGACTTTTGACCATTCTAATGCTGGTGAATCTCAGCCAGTGTCCATGTCTAGGAGGGATACTCAAGTTTCCACTTCACTAACCATGACTCAAAGTCAGAAGCCTTCTGTACTCTCTGTACCTGGGATGCCCATGCAGCTACAATTTCACCAGCCACAAGTAACTGTTCAA
>NW_027344209.1:0-230 GCF_012295235.1 Primulina huaijiensis
TATTTAATTCTTTTAAAGCATAAAATGTATGTTTATTTTATTAATGTGTGTTTAATTATTTTTATGTATTTTATGCATTATTATTGCATGATAGGATTTAATTCATGAAATTTTAAAAGTTCATGCATTAGGGTTTTTATATGCATTTCACTTTCGAACGAGGATCGGAGACCGGAGATTTTTAAGAAAAATTATTTTATTTCACGATTTATTTTTATAAATTAAAATAA
>NW_027344210.1:0-205 GCF_012295235.1 Primulina huaijiensis
ATTCCTCCAACCTAGCCCCAACCGAGACCAACCACAAGACAAAACATTCGGACCTCAACAAATCCTGGACACACACTTGACTCCAGCACCTTTACGCCACATATCTCAGCTTGTACAGCCCCTAAATTCAAAGACCTAGCAGCCCCTTTCATGCAATACACAATAGCGTGAGTTATATGCAAGGAAAACGCACATTTCATGTCAA
>NW_027344211.1:0-205 GCF_012295235.1 Primulina huaijiensis
ATGATGGCCCAAGAGGTATTGACGCCATTTGCTAACAGCTTGGGTAATGGCTAGTAGTTCCCGAACGTAGGTTGAAGCTTTAAGAAGATGGGAAGGTAGTTTCTTGCTAAAGTAAGCAAGTGGGTGACCCTGCTGTAACAGAACAGCCCCTATTCCTACCCCTGAGGCATCAGTTCGGATTTGAAATGGTAACGAAAAATCGGGT
>NW_027344212.1:0-205 GCF_012295235.1 Primulina huaijiensis
TGTACATTTTTATTTTTAATTAGGGGATTTTATATAGTTAGTGGGGATTAACATTTTTATTAGCATTTTAATTGTGTAATTAAGTAATTTTATTCTCCCTAATTATCTTTAACTCGCACACACACACTCGGCCATTACACACACACACTTGTTTCATTTTATTTCTTTTGTTTTAGAGGAAAATTTAGGGTTCCTAGAGCTAGTA
>NW_027344213.1:0-205 GCF_012295235.1 Primulina huaijiensis
AACTTCCATTTTTTCTGTTATGATCAGTAAGTCAAAGATCAATAACTGCGAGTGTCGAAAAGCTTCTCCAAGGTAATAAATACCGAAAAATATACAGAGGAGTATAGTCTGTATATTATAAGTTTATCAACCTAGTTTACAAGAATATATTAGCAACTATACCTACCAGCATGAGTTCAAACCAACAAACAAGAAGGGGAGGAGA
>NW_027344214.1:0-205 GCF_012295235.1 Primulina huaijiensis
AAAAACATATATGGCCCAAAAGAGTGAGTTGAAACATATGTTGCAACTTGTGTGGATTCTATTCAAGAAGATCCTCTTTAACACTAGTGATATAGTCAGATCCTTTCCCAGCATTGTAGTTTTACTTTTGCAAGAGTATGATGATATATTTCCGGAAGAACTACCTCAAGTATTACCACCATTGAGGGGGATTGAGCATCAAATT
>NW_027344215.1:0-205 GCF_012295235.1 Primulina huaijiensis
CCATGAATCCCACATGCACACAAAGGCAACTCCAACTCACGGTTCTTCTTTGGTTTTCCTATCCTACGGTTCCAACTTTATTCTACTCATGTTTGCAGCATTTTTGGTTGATTAGGACTCTTTAAAATTGTGTAAAACATAACCCTACTGTAATGCCTGGAATTTTATTACGGTAATTTGAGCTTAATTATCGATATAGTGATTT
>NW_027344216.1:0-205 GCF_012295235.1 Primulina huaijiensis
TTGATTTACTAAAGCATATCAATTTTCTAAGCTTTCTCTTACGCAAATTCTCTAAACTACTCATAAAATGGCAACCCCAGTTCCCGCTTACATGCTAAATGCTATGGCTATTGATTTCGATTCAGTCCTTTCTGTTAAGGATGAATCCACTCAAAGCATCTTTCTGAAGTTGGAAGCTGCTGGCTTAAGGAAATTTCTTGGGTCA
>NW_027344217.1:0-205 GCF_012295235.1 Primulina huaijiensis
TGTGCAACTAGATTTATTATGGCCTGTTTCCAAGCAATTAGAGCAAGTGTGGGTCAAACCTTGTCTTGTAGAAGTTTTTTGTACCTCGTCTATTCCCATTTTCCTTTTTTTCTTAGGCCTTCCAGCTCTTTTCTTCACCTCGGGTGGCCCTAGAGGCTCATATTCTGTCTTACAATAATCATCTTCACCTGGTACTGCATGAATC
>NW_027344218.1:0-205 GCF_012295235.1 Primulina huaijiensis
CTCTGGAATCTAGCAAAGCGTAGGTAGCTACTCCTTGAATGATAACTCTCCCCGTGATGAGCGTAGTGTCTGCCTCCTCTTTAGCTTCCTCGGCATTCATAATGTATGCTCATCCTATAGTAGGTGCATTCTTCTTTGGGCAGTCCGCTGCTTTGTGCCATTCTTCCTTGCATATGAAACACCTAGAAGTACCCCACACACATGC
>NW_027344219.1:0-205 GCF_012295235.1 Primulina huaijiensis
AATTTCTGTGTCACAAAACCCATCACCCTCTGTTATTTCGAATTCTGCAACTTATAGGTTGGTGTTTTGGAAACGTGTTCAACATATTATTTGTAGCACTCTGTGTTACCTTTGATTTGATAGCAAATTCATAATTTTCTGATAAGAAATGAGAGAGATGTGATTTTTATCGTAAAACCGCTCAAGCTGTGAAAATTTGTGCATG
>NW_027344220.1:0-205 GCF_012295235.1 Primulina huaijiensis
GCAACGCGTGTGCCTCAGCCGCTAGTTATATTATTAAGTGTGAGACCCTTATATTAACTATTTTAGAGGACGCCAAAATATTTAATTTCATAATTATCCTTCTTATATTACTAAAAACCTCCTCAAATCATTACATATTTTACATTAAAAAAATCTAAACAAAACTTCTCTTTTAAATCAAACAACTCTTCTAAATTGAAAATAA
>NW_027344221.1:0-205 GCF_012295235.1 Primulina huaijiensis
GAGACAGTCACATGTAACTCAGAAAGAAGAGATCGAAGCCATAGAAGCTCAGATGTAGCATTAGCAACGCTTCTATATTCTGCTTCAGTACTAGATCTTGACACAATGGGTTGCTTTTTGGAGCTCCACGAGATTGGCGAAGCCCCCAAAAAACCAGCAAAAACCAGAGGTGGATCGACGATCATCAGGGTCACTACCCCAATCC
>NW_027344222.1:0-205 GCF_012295235.1 Primulina huaijiensis
AAACTCCACTAGAGGTAGCTTTGATTCTCAATTCTCATGGAAATCTATTACACAAGCTCGCAGCAAATCTTCTAAAATCTGAATCACTCGCTTATACTGGTCATCTGTCTGAGGGTGGAATGTTGTACTGAATAGCAGCTTCGTCCCCATGGCGGCATGTAAACTCTTCCAAAAAGATGATGTGAACCTCGGGTCCCTGTCGGAC
>NW_027344223.1:0-203 GCF_012295235.1 Primulina huaijiensis
GTGCGTTAAGATCTAATGGGCCTACTTTTAAGTATTGGGCTTAATTATCTTGTTAACCTTTTAATTTAATCAATTTAGGTCCATTAACTATATGATTATTATATAATTATCACCTAAATTACTAATTAACTTATACCTAATGGTCCCTACACTAGCCTACACCTTTCCCCTTCCCCAATAAAATCGTATCCGTTTCAGCCCCT
>NW_027344224.1:0-205 GCF_012295235.1 Primulina huaijiensis
TATGATTTGTAGTACTTTGTGTTATCTTCGATTCGATAGCAAATTTGTAATTTTTGGATAAGAAATGATAAAGATATTATTTTTATTGTAAAACCGCTCAAGCTGTGAAAAGTTGGGCATGTTCTTCACGTTTTCTCAAGTTTTGTTTGCATGTTTCGTGGGGATCTCCTGAATCTTTGCTGCTATGGTTAGGGCAGCATGTCCA
>NW_027344225.1:0-205 GCF_012295235.1 Primulina huaijiensis
GGCAATAATATACTACAATTAATAAAGCAAAAAAAAGAAAAAAAAAGAAGACTGTTAAACAAAAACCATAAATAATGTGTTCTAAAATTAGAACACAAGCTACACAAAGCCAGAAGTATCTTTAGTCAATGGAAAACGCCAGAAAAATGACAAAAAAACGTTGCGTACAAAACCAACAATCAAAACAAAAACTGATAGAAAATAT
>NW_027344226.1:0-205 GCF_012295235.1 Primulina huaijiensis
ACGCGTCTTTGGCACTTCTTCAGCCACCGAGCAGTAAGGAATCCATGTATCCGGACGGTACTCCACCCCAATTTCAATGCCTTCTTTTTTCAGGGCATCACACAGCTGCGAATGAAATTGAAGAAGAGATAAAGTAGGAGTTGGTCCAAGAAACAGGACATTGTTTTCGATTGGGAGGCTTCCAACTGAAGAGAAGGACAGAGAC
>NW_027344227.1:0-205 GCF_012295235.1 Primulina huaijiensis
TGACTGAATTCTCTTCTGTAATTCTTTGGCTTTGATGGCAGATTGTACCTCTTCAAGGGTGATTGATTGTTCTCTTCCATACAATAAGGCATCTCTAAAATGTTCACAAGAGCTCGGAAGGGAGTTCGGCAATATCAGAGCCTTATCCTCTTCTTCCAACTTTACTTCGATATTTTCAAGATCATCAAGAATCTTGATGAAGTCA
>NW_027344228.1:0-205 GCF_012295235.1 Primulina huaijiensis
GGGTTTGATGTCATGATTTAGTACGATGATTAAACGAGGTCAAGTTCCAAGAGATTTAGAACGTCACAAGGAAATTTGTCATTTTTTGGGTGAGCATGACTAATACGCCTAAATTATGAAATATAAGTGTTTGAACTCATGTTACTACGTGCAGCAGTGGCCCAAGCGAGATCCAACGAATCCATCAACGCCAAGTAAGTATGTT
>NW_027344229.1:0-205 GCF_012295235.1 Primulina huaijiensis
TCGCATCATTGTTGAACTAGGATGTCCTAATCGATCATGCTAATTAATCAGTATTGAAGAATTATGAACTATCATGTTTGATTCAATTGGACTTATATGTGTACAATGCAATCCAGTAGGGAGCATTTGTAGTTTTTCAACTATATATTTCTTGCCTGATTTATATGTGGTAAGACACATATATTTATCATTTCCTTCATTTATT
>NW_027344230.1:0-205 GCF_012295235.1 Primulina huaijiensis
CTTCCGTTGCGCTTCCGGTCACCGTAACCGATCCCCTTTCACTTGTATGGTCTGGACATGGTTGTTCTAGGCTTAGTTATGTGTAATTAAGTCATACTTTAAGTTTGGGAAAGTTTGGTTCTGTTTCGGTTTGATTCGGGTTAAAACCATGACTCCGACCCAAGTTTTAAAACGAATTATAGAATTTAATGCATGGGCTCGAGTT
>NW_027344231.1:0-205 GCF_012295235.1 Primulina huaijiensis
TCAACACACCATAATCTTGATAACAAGTAATACATATACAGATCTCATGCAACAGTGAAAAATACTTGTAATTAAAATATCGTTTTCATTAAAATGCATAAACTTTAATCATAACTATTTTAATAAACATTTTCATGATGCATAAACTTTAAACATAACAATTTCCATAAACATTTTCATGATGTATAAACTTTAAATAAAAA
Organism: Primulina huaijiensis; assembly: GCF_012295235.1. Classification (NCBI taxonomy): domain Eukaryota; kingdom Viridiplantae; phylum Streptophyta; class Magnoliopsida; order Lamiales; family Gesneriaceae; genus Primulina; species Primulina huaijiensis. The sequence goes on from NW_027344231.1 coordinate 204, forward strand.
CA
>NW_027344232.1:0-205 GCF_012295235.1 Primulina huaijiensis
TTATTTTGAATAAAAATTTAAAATTCTTAATATTTTTAAAAATCTATCCACAAAAAGTTTAGTTCAGTTATTTTATAATCTAGGATTTGCACTAAGTAAACTTAGTGACTAACACAATAGTTTATAAACTTAATTAGTCAAATAAATCGTAATAGACAAAGTACTTTTTGTGACATACTCACACGAAATCAACGTTTCGGAGTTT
>NW_027344233.1:0-205 GCF_012295235.1 Primulina huaijiensis
GGTGGGTTGGGTCGGGTTGAGCAATAGTACTATTCAAAAATTGCCTTAACCCGAACCCGAGCCAACCTGAAAACTCTCAATCCGAATCTGAATCCAAATCCGAATCAACCCGATAAACCCGATTTTGAATTTTTTAAAAAATTTTTTTAAAGAAAATTAAATAAAATTCTTTAAAAAATATATAATATTTTAATTTAAACACATA
>NW_027344234.1:0-205 GCF_012295235.1 Primulina huaijiensis
CTTAAATCCTCTCAAAACCACTCAAAAGCATAAAAGTCATAAAAACTTTAAAATCATACTAATGAGGACAAACTAGTAAAGGTCATCGGGTTATGTGCACCATCAGTCCAGCTAGTTCAACCATCAGGTCCTCCAACATCTTCAAAATCATGTCCACAAACAACAATGAAAAATACTTTTAATAAAATAGTTTTTCATGAATATG
>NW_027344235.1:0-205 GCF_012295235.1 Primulina huaijiensis
TCAGCAACTCTTAGCTCAAGAATTGTCTATAAGAGAAGAAGGGAGACTGGGTGAATTCAGTGCTCTGTGTTCAGAGAGTTTTCCCGGTGTTGCGAGAAGAAGAAGACTCTGTTCTGTTATATATGTTAACAGCCCTTAACTGTCTCATTTCATTTAATCCAGTTGACTTCAAAGATACAAGGCACAACCGTTGGATGAAGTCCCC
>NW_027344236.1:0-205 GCF_012295235.1 Primulina huaijiensis
CAATGAATACATAACAATATATATATCAAGTATATGCCAATGGAATGAGCTAGTTAACAATAAACATGGCTTGTATATATATAAATACCACGTGAGCATAAAAGGGAAGCTTCTACTTACAACCCAACAAGCACTATAATGGCTTCGATGACCTTGAAAGAAACCCTACAACCAAATTACACAATATAACTAACAATCATCACCA
>NW_027344237.1:0-205 GCF_012295235.1 Primulina huaijiensis
AAGGGTTGGAGGCAACTTTTGAGTTAATGGCATGGCATGCACATGAAACTTTTTGCTTTAACTTTTTCCACAACCGATAAAGTTCTTCCCTTCTCTCCACACCTTTTTGGCCTAAATTTTTAGGGTTAATTCTCCAATTTTTCTTCTTCAATTGTTGAGGAAAGAAAAATCCTTTAATTTTTCTAGTGCAAAATTAGAGGGGAAC
>NW_027344238.1:0-205 GCF_012295235.1 Primulina huaijiensis
GATCCTTGAGTCTCAATGATTCATTAGAGATATTGATGAGCAACTGTCTGATGTAAGCGAGCTACTGAAAATTTCCCCTGCTGCTTAAAAGAAACAAGAAGGTAGACCTACCTTGGTCTGAGTCAATCAATGCATCTGATATCTCCAACACACCACAAGGTTCTCACAATATAGCTTCCTCCACTAGATATGTCATGCTTTCCAC
>NW_027344239.1:0-205 GCF_012295235.1 Primulina huaijiensis
CGTTCGGAATCACATATTTGTAACAAAAAATTAAATTTTTATTAACATTTTTTTAAAAAAAGAGTGGAAAAAATTATAGAAGAAAAAGTAATAAGAGAGACGTCATTTTATCCCCACAATATATATTTGTAATCAAAAATAAAATTGTAACTTTAAATTTGATTATTAATCACATATTTTAATATAAAAAATATAATTTTGATTT
>NW_027344240.1:0-205 GCF_012295235.1 Primulina huaijiensis
TGCAAGAGAATAGCTGCAATGATTTAAAAGTTGAGATAAGTAAGTCAAGAACTGAGAATGACAGGGTTAATGCAGATTACCAGACGATTAAGTCTGAGAATCAGAAGCTATCTATTCAGGTAAATGCATGGAACAAGTCTTCTGTTTCTTTAGAGAAGAAGCAAGAATTGCAGAAGCAATCCGGTGACAGAAGTGGTCTCGGATT
>NW_027344241.1:0-205 GCF_012295235.1 Primulina huaijiensis
CTAGAAAAATAACAATACATTTTATTAGTTAAGTTCTAAATATATGACAATAAAAAGTAACGGATAAATCACAAGTACTAGCATTCTTAAAAATAAAAAAAATGCGATGCGGATATTTTCCGATAAATACAAGATTAGTGAGTATAATAACCAAAATAAGTATACAAAATAACCTTGAAAGAACCATCTTCTTCTTCTTCGAAAA
>NW_027344242.1:0-205 GCF_012295235.1 Primulina huaijiensis
CAAACGGGTCGGTGGTGCCAGAAAATTCCTTCGGACCTAGCCTCCAGAACTGATAATAAACGTCGTGTTGTGGGCTCGGAGCTTGCTGAAACTGCTGCTCACAAAAGCGTGCCAAACCTTCCAGTGCACAAATAGCAGCATACCCATTAGGAAGTGGGGGTGCATTCCCTTGATGATCCTCAGTATTCTCAGCTTGCCTATCCGT
>NW_027344243.1:0-205 GCF_012295235.1 Primulina huaijiensis
CGCTTATGACTTATGAGATCACTATAAAACAGGAAAATATTTTTTTTCCTAATGGGCCTCTCGTTAGGACGAAAAATGGCCCACAAAGTAAGGGAAAGAAATGTTTTCTCCCTCACAAGAAAAACAAACCCAATAAAAAGAAAACTCTGAATGATACTTAAAAGGGCCTACAAAGCCCTATAAGTCAGAACATATTTATTTCACT
>NW_027344244.1:0-205 GCF_012295235.1 Primulina huaijiensis
ATGAAATTCTCAAAAATTAACTCAACTAGTAACCACGAATCATCATTATTTTCTTAGAAGATCTACGTTTCACAAAATCATTCATAATATTCATGATTAACTCATGACCCAAAAAGTAGTACATCAATACTAAAACCCAAAAATCAATATAGTCCACTCATTTCAACCTTTCCTAACGCCCATTAACCCCAATTCTTAAACATGT
>NW_027344245.1:0-205 GCF_012295235.1 Primulina huaijiensis
TATATATATATATATATATATATATATATAACTTTTGAATACATAAATTTTTCCGGCGTTAACTAAATTTCATGTTATATTCAAGACTAGCATGATGAATTAAATATTCGAAATTTTCAATTACAATTTTAAAAATATTTAGCAATTTAAAAATTATAAAAAATAGATAAATATGATTAAAAAATAATAATGCATAAGTGATCTG
>NW_027344246.1:0-205 GCF_012295235.1 Primulina huaijiensis
ACCGTTGTCGTTGAACGGACTTTCAACAACACCATCAGTTACAACCGTTTTTAAATGGCTACGACTACGGATAAAATCCGTTGTCGTTTGCCGTTCTTGTAGTAGTGAATAAATATGAAGCTCGTCTAATGTCAAGCATGAACTAGGTGACGAATGTCATGCCCCGAGACCGGGGTTAGTCGACACCGGCGTTGCTCAACAATCA
>NW_027344247.1:0-205 GCF_012295235.1 Primulina huaijiensis
ATATGTTTATAACTAATCAATGTTAGGTAACATGAATCAATGTTAAGTAACATTAATCAATGTTAGTCAATATGTTTATTGTTAGTGAATGTTAGATAACATGAATCAATATTTATATAACATGATTCGATATGTTAGTATCACTAGATGCTAATTATATAATGATTTTTATAAATCTCTGCTAGTAGGTAGAAATTAAAATCAA
>NW_027344248.1:0-205 GCF_012295235.1 Primulina huaijiensis
TATGATATTATATAATATAAAGATTTTTCGGTTCGATCTTCCGTTCAACCGATCCGATCGGATAACCCTTTTACAAGGTAAATCGGTTCGATCACCGGTCTAGTTATAAAAACATTGTATTGGAACTTTTCAAGCTCGCAATCTTAATTTTGATGTTAATAAAACTTGTCATTTTGTTTTACTAATGATTTACCTTAAGTGTGTA
>NW_027344249.1:0-205 GCF_012295235.1 Primulina huaijiensis
CCCATGCTTTCCTTGGAGCTTGACCATCCGTGTTCGCATCAGACCTGAAAATCAAATTGACGACGTCGTACATCAGCATAACTTTTCTGTCGACTCTGGGCAATGTGCATTCTTGCTCTAATCTTTGTTACCAATTTTGCTGTCTGTTGCACCAATTCATTGCCTAATAACTTTCTTTCTCCTACTTCATCCCAATGTACTGGAG
>NW_027344250.1:0-756 GCF_012295235.1 Primulina huaijiensis
TGAAACCCTTTACAGCATCCAAAATTCTACGGATAAAGATTATCTGATAGACATTGAAAATCAGGGTAAGTTAGAATTGTTCCTTTTTGTTTCTATTTTGAAATTTATTCTTCACATTTAGTTGTACTTACATATTTATTTTATTGTTTATATAGCTTTGGAAAAAAACAGCAATCAAAGATCAACAGTGTCATGTCGTGAATATTATTGTTATAAATTACAAATTAGAGAGAACGACAAATCTTTTTTGTTACATACTGGTAGGCTTCTACAACAATATATAGTAGATATGTACATCAAAATTGAAACATCGAGGTTGGACTTTTTTAAAACTTCAAACATGCAAAATCGTTTAAGAAATGAAGCATATCATGGTTTACTAGATAGTATAACACATGGATGTGAAATGGGTGCTGATATTGGAAAACATATAGTCTTACCTACTTCATTTATTGGAGGTCCTAGAGATATGCGTAGAAGATATATGGATGCGATAACTTTAGTTCAACGCTATGGGAAACCTGATATTTTTTTGATTTTGTTTTCGAATACAAATTGGCCAGAAATAAAAGCTCTATGTCTACCTTCTGATGAAATACATAATAGGCCTGACTTAATCACTAGAATATTTCGTGCAAAACTTCAGGTTTTAAAAGATGAATTGTTCAAGAAATACATATTTGGTCATGTTATTGCTTATACTTATGTGACAGAGTTCCAAAAAAGAGGTCTACCACATGCTCATTTTTTGCTTAT
>NW_027344251.1:0-205 GCF_012295235.1 Primulina huaijiensis
CTCCCTGCAACTGATCAAATAAATCTTCAATCCTCCGAAGTGAGTATTTGTTCTTCACTGTGACTCTGTTCAATTCCTGATAATCAATGCAGAGCCTCATCGAACCATCCTTCTTGTTCACAAATAAGACTGGCGCGTCCCATGGCGAAAAACTCGAACAAATGAATTCCTTGTCAAGAAGTTCCTGAATTTGCTTCTTGAGTTC
>NW_027344252.1:0-205 GCF_012295235.1 Primulina huaijiensis
TTTTATTTTTAAAAAGTCAAATACAATAATTTTGAATATCAGCAATTAAAATTTAATATTTATCATGAATATATGATTGATATTGATTTTATTTTGAAGAAACAAAAAATTATATCATACTAAAAATTATCATTGTACCAATTAAATTATATATTCCACTAAAATTTCATAATTAAGATTTATATATTTTCGAATTATATAAAAT
>NW_027344253.1:0-205 GCF_012295235.1 Primulina huaijiensis
TATGAACATGATAAACAATATGCGGAAATAAATCGAGTGTTACCTACGGCCATTGAAAATTTTTAATTTATCTGATTTTCCTCCGATTGATGCCTTCTAAGCACTCAACACACTCTGTAGATGGTTTATATTTTTCTTATGAGGTGTGTGCTTAGGGACATCAATCACCGCTATTTATAGGCGTTTCTCATACCATCGATGAGTG
>NW_027344254.1:0-205 GCF_012295235.1 Primulina huaijiensis
TTAATGTTAACTCGACTTAAATATATGAAATAGCATAGTATTTTAAACATCACATTTCAATTGCTCTTCTTACACGAGTAATTTTTGCTTCATAACAATTTCTCCAGATGATGACAATAATTACACAATCTTGTAACTCAATTTAATCAAACACATTACTTTAACTCTAATATAGACATAAGCAGATCTAATATAGGGATTGTGC
>NW_027344255.1:0-205 GCF_012295235.1 Primulina huaijiensis
GTAGATCCCCTCTAATTTTGTACTAGAAAAATTAGAGGATTTTTCAATGAGAAGACTTTTCTTTCCTCAACAATTGAAAAAGAAAAATTGGAGAAAATATGTGTGTGAAATTCGGCCAAGAGGTGTGTGGAGTAGAGGAGAATGAGTTGTCTTGGTTGTTTAAAAAGCTAAAACCCCTTTTAACATGCCAAGCCTTGAATATTGA
>NW_027344256.1:0-205 GCF_012295235.1 Primulina huaijiensis
TATTTTTAAAATAGTGACAAGATATTTTAAAGTATTTATATATATATATGTATATTTTTAATTATGGAGATTAAGGAGAGAAAAAAAAATTTTCTAGCGCGATTTAAGAAAACGATCAAGCAGACGTTTCAGTTGATATCGGAGCAATGGTTCTGTAAAAGGTTGTGCCACCATCAGTGCCGAGAAGCTCAGTCGTCAAGCCTCA
>NW_027344257.1:0-205 GCF_012295235.1 Primulina huaijiensis
GGAAATTAAGAATTTATTTTGCAAATATTAAGGAATTTGGGGACTTGTTTAGCAATAAGTGCGAATTGAATGGGTTATATGGTAAAGAATTTTGATGATTTAGGCTTGTAAGAATATTTAGGACATTGGGATATTTTAAGTTATAGTGCTATAAGGAATGTTAATCAAGGGTTTTAAGGATGAATCGATATTAAGCTTGAAAAAT
>NW_027344258.1:0-205 GCF_012295235.1 Primulina huaijiensis
CAGTCTGAAGGGCATCAACATAAACTTGTAGTGCCCATAACGTGTTCTGAACACTGTCTTATGCACGTCAAACTCTCTCACCTTCAGCCGGTGGTATCCTGATCGGATATCTATCTTCGAGAATAATGATGCTTCCTGAAGCTGATCAAATAGATCCTCGATCATGGGCGATGGATACTTATTCTTAACTGTGACCCGGTTCAGC
>NW_027344259.1:0-205 GCF_012295235.1 Primulina huaijiensis
TTAGCTCCCTGAAATCGACCGGTGAAGTTCCGCAATCACTGTACATCGCGACGCCGCCTGTTTCCGCAACGATTCCGGCGATTTCCGATCTTCTTGCTCCGGTCAAAGCCCCGATCCAGACTGCCCATGCCACGGCGCTTCCAGTGGTATCATTGATTTCACCATCGGAGTCCGTAGCTGGCGGGAATTTCAGATCTACGGTTGA
>NW_027344260.1:0-347 GCF_012295235.1 Primulina huaijiensis
ACCCATACGACGCCTATGAAAAGCCCGTGAGGGAAGAGTTCCATATATGGGCCAAGGCCCATATGGCAGAGCCCAAGATCGGGATAGCCTTGGGTCGATTGGGGCAGTGGGCCGTATGGGCGGTCCACTGGGCCTGTAATGGGTCGTTACACATATAGCATTGAATCCTCTTTGTGTTTTTGGCAAACCAAGGATGAAGTCCATTGTAATATGCTCCCATTTCCATTCAGGTATTGGCAATGGTTTCAAGAGTCCTGCTGGTCTTTGATGTTCAGTCTTGACATGTTGACATGTAAGACATCGTGCAACAAATTGAGCAATGTCCTTTTTCATACCTGGCCACCAAA
>NW_027344261.1:0-205 GCF_012295235.1 Primulina huaijiensis
TATTCTTGTTTTAAAGAAGTTGTTTCCTAATGAAATCGTTTTTTCTATGTTTTGAATAGGACTTAGATGAGAAGTTAAAAAAGGAGAGTAGAAGATATATAGAAAAACAATTTTTGAGAGAAGCAGTGGTACGAAGAGTTTTTGAGATCGAAGCAATCTCGTTCCATCGTTAAAGTGTTGCTGTGAAGTGCTGACAACATCTGAA
>NW_027344262.1:0-206 GCF_012295235.1 Primulina huaijiensis
CGAGGCAAAGGATATTTATTCTTTATCGTCGCCTTGTTCAGTTGCTGATAGTCAATGAAAAGTCTCATTGAACCGACTTTCTTTCTGAAAAAAACAGTACAGGAGCACCCAAGGAAAAACGCTCGGTCTGATGTAACCCTTGGCCAGTAAATCTTCTAGTCGATCTTTCAATTCTTTCAGCTCAATTGGTGCCATTCTGTATGGAG
>NW_027344263.1:0-206 GCF_012295235.1 Primulina huaijiensis
AGGATTTAGATAGTTCAAGTATTAGGATCCAAAATCATGGTCAATACCACAACATTATAACAATTTGCGCAGGGCTTAGCTAAAGGTTGCAAATGTAACTTTAGATCACTATTTACTAAAAAAAAAAACAACTTTAAAAGGCATACATACCTGTAATACGCCTGCTTGGGTCAAAAACTAGCATTTTTTCTAATAAATCCAGAGCC
>NW_027344264.1:0-206 GCF_012295235.1 Primulina huaijiensis
TGTTCTGCACAAACTGAAATCAGTTAGGCTGATTTCAGCACACCATCTGAAACTGAACAAGACCAGCTGCTGACCAACTGAACCAAACCAGCTGAAGACCAATTGAACCAGATCAGTTGAACTGAACCAACTGAACTGAATCAGACCAGCTGAAGACCAGCTGAACTAGACCAGTTGAACTGAACCAGACCAATTGAACTGAACCA
>NW_027344265.1:0-206 GCF_012295235.1 Primulina huaijiensis
TCATAAGTCATAAAATCTTTAAAGTAGCTTAAATCTTAAACATAACTTTGCAGAAAACTAACGACGGTCCTCGGGTTGTGTGCACCTTCATTCCAGTAAGATCAACTACCAAGACCTCCATTAACATCAATCTCATGCTCACCTGTATCGATCACACTTATTGAGTCTATTGACTCAGCAAATCTTAATCATGATAACAAGTAATA
>NW_027344266.1:0-206 GCF_012295235.1 Primulina huaijiensis
CAATATTTCACATTTTCATCACTTTATAAAAATCATGCATTTAATGTAACGTACCGTATTTTTTTCTACTTGAATTTGTGGAAAAATAAAAATCTTCTTAAATACCAATTAAGCTTTTCAATTGTAATCATCCATAATCTGTTCCCAAAAATTATTTGCAGCAAAACATTCGAAATTTAAAATTTTGCTAAAGCATTTGTCTAAAC
>NW_027344267.1:0-206 GCF_012295235.1 Primulina huaijiensis
TTACATGGCGTTGAGGGATTCGTTGGATCTTGCTTGGGGCCACTGTTGCGCATACTAACACAATTTCATGAACTTAACTTCCATAAATTAGATGTAATAGTCGTGCTCATTACTAAAATATCACTTGACTTATCACGTTCTAAATCACTCGGGACTTGACATCGCTTAATCATCATACTAAGCCATGACATCGAACCCCGAATAAA
>NW_027344268.1:0-206 GCF_012295235.1 Primulina huaijiensis
CGCACATCCAGCCCTGCCTACTCAGAATTCGGCACCTCCTGTCCCTTCATCGACATGCTCACCTGCAACATTCACGCCTAGTGAGTCTAAAGACTCAATACACATGTACCGCGATAACCAATACATATACATATCATGCAGAAGTGAAAAATACCATATTCAACATACATTTCATGAACTTAAAAGCATAAACGTAAACATGTCAT
>NW_027344269.1:0-206 GCF_012295235.1 Primulina huaijiensis
AATTGAATTATGTCATGATTTCGAATTGATATGAATTTTTTTAAAGTTTCAAAAGATAATTGAGACTTATATTGTCGATTTTGAATGATGTTATTGATTGAAATGAGTTTGTTATTGATGTAGATAAATTATTATACTGATATCTTCAACCTACATCGACGGGAACGAAGAATTGAGGTATGTTGCGACCGGATAACATACGACAG
>NW_027344270.1:0-206 GCF_012295235.1 Primulina huaijiensis
TATATATAAGCTATTACTTCTGCACTTTACGAAATCGATAAAGTAAAAGACGTTTTACTTCGACATCGGTCTAATTCCGGACCGATTTTCTCTCATTGAACCGGCCAAAGACTTCGCTAATTTATTGGATACGGTTTCGGTTATAATGCGAAGTAAAATGATATCCTATTACTTCACGTGCGTCTACTTCGACAATTATCTATCTA
>NW_027344271.1:0-206 GCF_012295235.1 Primulina huaijiensis
TAAACAATTTAAATTTATTGATTGTGAAAAGGTGAAGAAAAAAAAGAAGAAGTGAGATAGTGTTTGACGAAAACAAAAGCAAAAAAAAATTATTATTATTTAATTAAATTAAGCATAAGTTAATGCAGAAATTAAGAAATACATCAAATTGAATTTTTAAAGTCAAAATCCAATAATCTTTTTTTTTTTTTTTTTTTTTTTTTTTT
>NW_027344272.1:0-206 GCF_012295235.1 Primulina huaijiensis
ACATCACTACAGCATCTGTTATGGTACCAAACTGATCAAAGTAACTTTTAAAATCATTCTCGGTCACCGTAGATGCTAATCCTCCTACAAAAATCTTTTTGGTGCGTCCATATCCCGGTGATCCCTGAGTACTGCCAGTATTTCGGTTTATCAGGTGCTGATCATCTCTTGGAACAGCTTTCTTTGCTTCCACCTGAAAGTTAAAA
>NW_027344273.1:0-206 GCF_012295235.1 Primulina huaijiensis
GAAGTTGAGACGCTTGGGCAAATCAGGCACAAGAATATTGTCAGATTGTGGTGTTGTTGCAATGCTGCTAATTGCAAGCTTCTTGTCTATGAATATATGCCTAATGGGAGCTTAGGAGATTTGCTGCATAGTAATAAGCATCGATTTTTGGATTGGCCAAGGAGGTTCAAGATTGCCTTGGATTCTGCTGAAGGGCTCTCGTATTT
>NW_027344274.1:0-206 GCF_012295235.1 Primulina huaijiensis
CATGCATTGCATTGCATTGATTTCATTACATGTCATTTATTTATGATGTAATTTATTTGATCTTCGTACTGAGGTTTGACCCCTGACCCTCGGGGCTGCTATGGTTTGTTTTGTGATTCAATAGCAGGTTATACAGGTGGTTCTGATGTAGCTGGCGGAGAGTCTGCCAGTGGAGCCCAGTGAGTCGGTTTGAGTTGGGAGTCCCC
>NW_027344275.1:0-206 GCF_012295235.1 Primulina huaijiensis
TCACCCACTCTACCGACTCTTTCCTCTGCAAATCCTTCTCAAGAATCATCGACAGGGTAGTCGGCACTTGCAGCCGATTCTCCGGCTTGCTGCCAGTATCCCTCTTTCTTGAGGTCCACAGCTTATCAAAACCAACTCCCACAAAAAAGAAGAAGGCAAACAGACCAAAAATGGAACTGTTTATCTGAGTTGGAGAGGGAATAGCG
>NW_027344276.1:0-206 GCF_012295235.1 Primulina huaijiensis
TAATGTCAATTGGGATCCTAAATCATTTGATGAGAAAGATCCAGTACCACCAAATGACTTGCTGGTAGATTCAGTTGCTTTGAGGCATTCCGCATATGATTTTATTTACATTATTATATCCTAGAGGTGGACAATATTTTATAGCATTTTCTGATTTCTGTGTCAATTTGTTCAATTAATCAGAGTGGACCAAGTACATTTGGGAA
>NW_027344277.1:0-206 GCF_012295235.1 Primulina huaijiensis
ACACTTCTTGCCAGTGAAGACGACTTTCTCCATGACGCCGTATGCAGAGCTCTATATCAAGGAGATAGTTAGATTTCAAGGGATCCCATTTTACATTGTGTCCGACAGGGACCAGATTTTACGTCGTCTTTCAGTAAGAGTTTGCACGCAGCCATGGGGACGAAGTTGCTATTAAGTACAGCATTCCACCCTCAGACAGATGGCCA
>NW_027344278.1:0-206 GCF_012295235.1 Primulina huaijiensis
GAACTCCTAGTCTAGACTGAAGGCAGCACCTTCCAGCCAATACTTATTTAATGTCTATGTGTCAAAGACTACATACATAAGTTTAATGTCTTTGTACAAGACTGTATTTTGAGTTGTGGTGGTGTTCGTGTGTGATAACTGAAAAATAAATACACCAATAAGGTGTTCTCACACACTGAGGGAAATAAGCTTCTAAACTAAGCTGA
>NW_027344279.1:0-206 GCF_012295235.1 Primulina huaijiensis
ATCATACATGGATTTTTACGCATAAAACAATGCAACACATACTATAACATGATCGACACAGGAAAAATAGAATATACGTGCCTTTGATGTGAAAAACTCCTATACGGAGATACCGAAGCGGAGACGGTACGAGGCTTGGTCCGGGACGATCATGGAACGATTTTTCTTGCAACAAAACCAACGAAAATTGCTGGTAACTGAAGGGG
>NW_027344280.1:0-206 GCF_012295235.1 Primulina huaijiensis
ACCCTCACCTTAGACGGCCAAACAACAAAATCGAGACTCACATTGTAACTATGGGGAAAGTTGCAGTCAAGTCTCTTTCTTGCGTGCATGGGCTGGAACCAACGAGCCAACATGACTCTAACCCATGCTAGTACCTGCCTAGATGCTGCCTTGAGCGCCTGGAAGCGAGCCAATCTCCTGAAATCACAAAACAAGCCCAAAACCGT
>NW_027344281.1:0-206 GCF_012295235.1 Primulina huaijiensis
ACGGAAGTGAGAACAACTCGAGCGATGGCCAATATCGGAAAGCTAGACCGTGGTGTGATCATTGCAAGAGGACGGGACATACCAGAGAATCGTGTTGGAAGATTCATGGGAAACCAGTTGATTGGAAGCCAAGAAGTCGTGCTAACACATCGTCCACAACCGATGACAATAACTCAACAGTCAATATGAGTCCATTTACTAAAGAC
>NW_027344282.1:0-206 GCF_012295235.1 Primulina huaijiensis
TAGAATTGTTTGTTTTTTTTTTGGCCTCAAATATATAATCAATTTTCTCGTATAATTGTTTTTTTTCTTCTTGAATTTACTAATATATTTATATTAATAACACAAAGTATAATGTATTTCAAATGAAATCATTATCAGGTGAATTTCAAATTAATCTTAATTAATATAAAATACTACATAAAAAATAAAGTTTAATGTTTTATTTT
>NW_027344283.1:0-206 GCF_012295235.1 Primulina huaijiensis
AGATGTAGCGAAAGTTTTAAAATTTTTGTTTTGACGTTCAAAATACTTTTGGGCGTCCTATGATTTAGTTAAATTTTCCGTTGCATATTTAACGCCGGCTCCAACTATCCCGGTGTTTAGGCGGTAATAGCTCTTTATTTAAATCCCTATGAATTTTCTTCAACTTAATCAATCATATTCACGATCAAAGACTATGTTCCTCGTGC
>NW_027344284.1:0-206 GCF_012295235.1 Primulina huaijiensis
AATTATAGTCCAGAGACTAAGAGAGGCATTTTACAGAAAATTGCACATCCAGTTTCGCAGCAAGCATGGTGATGAAGGAAAACTTCTGAATCCAAAAATGAAGGATTCTAAAAGGTTTGGATAAACAATGCTCCAACTAAAAGCAGATAAAGAGCTCCAATCAGAAGAAATAGAATGCCTTAAAATAGCTCTACATAAGAATGAGG
>NW_027344285.1:0-206 GCF_012295235.1 Primulina huaijiensis
GGCACAAAGGATTCACTCGCGATTATAGGCCCGCCAAAGGGAAAGTGCACAGAAAAGAGACAAGGTCTTTCATTTTCCGAGCAATGGCTCAAGTATTCAATGTCAGATTGTTGCTGGCGGAATGTTTGTTTTGTGCGGCCCCTTTTTCAACCCTAAAGCCTAGAGTGGTACGAATTTTTAATGTTAGGAGGAATCGATCAGGCAAA
>NW_027344286.1:0-206 GCF_012295235.1 Primulina huaijiensis
TAAGCACAAACCATTCAATGTTACATACCATTTTTATTTTTACATATATTACACGAGATCCAATCCAAAGCCCAAACCCGATCGATCCCACTCTCTATATGGACATGGCTACAATGCATCAGGGAGAGATCGATAGATAATCCTCTTTATCCTTCGTTTGATACTTTTTTAGAAAGCTCATGATAATATCATGGGCCCGTGATAAA
>NW_027344287.1:0-206 GCF_012295235.1 Primulina huaijiensis
TTATAAATAAGTAAACCAAGTGTTTTCACCCCATAATCCACCTCCGACCAGCCAAAATTTCATATCACACACACTTACAATTTTCGAGAAACTGGGAAGAAGAAAGGCTAGGATTCTTCGTCGTCTGGTCGTCCAACTTCGCACCCTCACCGACGATTGAGTATTCGAGCGTTATAAACGCAAAGACACGTTTTCTAAACTCTTTT
>NW_027344288.1:0-206 GCF_012295235.1 Primulina huaijiensis
TGACATTTTCCAATTTGTCGAAACACGTGCACAAATGGATTGTGTGGATAAAGAATGTTTTGTATCTTAAGCACCAATTCTCGCCTTAGTTCTAAATTTTCATGAAGTCTATTGTGTATATCATGATTTGTGTCTACAATCCACATCTGCATGTACCTTGGCCTACAATTTTCATTTGGTAGAAGGCTTCCAATCGAGTGATATAT
>NW_027344289.1:0-206 GCF_012295235.1 Primulina huaijiensis
CTGCTGATCAACTGAACCAGACCAACTGAACCAGCTGAACTGAACTGAACCGAACCAGCAGCTGTCCAACTGAACTGAAATGAACTAGCTGGTGACCAGTTGAACTGAACGACCATCTGAGTTGACCAGATTTGAGCAGTGAGGAAAATGTCCAGCAAGGCTAATTTGACCGTTGCAATTTCAAAAACAGTACAGAAACTTTCCAA
>NW_027344290.1:0-206 GCF_012295235.1 Primulina huaijiensis
AATAAAATTTGAAAGTAAGAGGATCTCATTTTGATTACTTAATTAGCATTTGTTTTACTTATGTTCGGCCATTGCCCAATCTGAACAAAGGCTTCCACTTCCTAAATTTGATTTTCTCAAACGATTAGATTCCAAAATATGCAACAGTGTTGCACTTCATGTAATAATTTTTAATGATCGCAAAACCGCAGCAAATTCGATTTTGA
>NW_027344291.1:0-206 GCF_012295235.1 Primulina huaijiensis
AATATGAAATCTCACTTCAAAACAAGTAAGATAAATCTCGAATCGGTTATTAGTTTTGATTCTCTCAGTTAAGCGTCAAATACAGTTAAATAGATAAATAAAAGTTAAAGAAGTATATATAAAGCTAAGAAAAACGGTTAGGATAGAAAATAAATTTATACGGGGTGAATAAATTTGTCTCAAATAATTTTGGTTGTGTTAATAAT
>NW_027344292.1:0-206 GCF_012295235.1 Primulina huaijiensis
CCCGTCGCTAATTAGCGACATATTTATTAAACCGTCGCTAATAGCGACAATTTATAATTTTCGTCGTACATTGCCTATAAATACACTCCTCTGCGGCTTATTCTTCACACCACTTCATATCTACTTCCATTTTTCTCTCGGACTGTTTAATTTCAATTTATATTATATTTTTTAGCTTCAATTTTTAATTTATGATCATGAATTTA
>NW_027344293.1:0-206 GCF_012295235.1 Primulina huaijiensis
AGCCGACCACGTTCCCCTCAACCAAAGGAAACGTAAAGTTGTAACGAGCCCGAAGCTGGTCCTGGTCGAGGATAATCCGGAGGGAGGTCAGGGTTCGTCCCAGGCCACTCAATCAACTACCCCTCCCCGCCAACAATCTGACCAACAACTCCCCCTCACCGAGTGTTGTCACTTTGATTGTTGCACTTCCAAGAGCAGGTTGTCCA
>NW_027344294.1:0-206 GCF_012295235.1 Primulina huaijiensis
ATAATATTAATGCATGATATTCTCAAAATATATGTATTAATATTCCAGATTGCATTTAATATGGCATGGATATAGAATCTTTAGTTAACTTGATTAATTTGATTAATTAAGTAAAAAGAAAGGTTAGAAATAAAATTGGAATATTTTATTATGCTAAATGGCATGCATTCGAGAATCAATATGAGATTCATATTTTTCAATTGGGG
>NW_027344295.1:0-206 GCF_012295235.1 Primulina huaijiensis
AATTCAGGGTTGTGGTCGACCTATTAATTAGGTTTAGCAAAACAGATGGACTATATCTATCATATTATTGGCCCAAAATTTACTTCAAAAGTATATTTCCTCGTAGTAACTTTATTTCTATAGAAAATTTAATAATTAAATTCAAATGTAAAACATAAGTATATAGTCAAAATTTTATTTTATATTGTACAAAATAAATTACTGAC
>NW_027344296.1:0-206 GCF_012295235.1 Primulina huaijiensis
GGTCATGTTATAGGGTGTGTTAGGAAGGGATTAGTCCATTGGTTGTATGCCATTCACCCCAGCAAAACAATTTTTGACAGCAACTTTTCTTATTGCAATTTATGAGTCTCGATTTTTTCTTGTTGTTTGTCTAAGGGAGAGTTCGGACCTTGACTGCCCTAAGGGCTGTAGCCATGGTTAGAACCCTTCCTTAATATGTCTAGGAC
>NW_027344297.1:0-206 GCF_012295235.1 Primulina huaijiensis
GCGGTGGCACAACCCTATAAAGGACCCTTGCTCTGATATCAACTGTCACGTCTATCGTTTTAAAAGTGCATAAATTTTTTTTTATAAAGCTCACATTTTCGAAATAACATTTAAACATTTCGCATGCATGAACTGTACAGAAAAATATAACATTTAAAAACGATCTTAAATATTTGACAGTAAAAATAGTGTAGTTTAAAATAACC
>NW_027344298.1:0-206 GCF_012295235.1 Primulina huaijiensis
AACATATCCGACACGACGTTTAACAAAAAAATCAATCAAGCTTATTGTAATTATTTCGTAAATTGGATAATATTATGGTGCATGAAAGAGATTATAAAAACACCACAGTGCTCGTGATGTAAAGGGAGCCAAATCTTAACATACAACTCACGTGCTCCATCTTAATAGCATTCACTCGGCGATTTTAATGATCCAACATATCATAT
>NW_027344299.1:0-206 GCF_012295235.1 Primulina huaijiensis
TTTCTCAAACCAAAACTTATTATTATCTATTATTATTAGAGATAACTGTGATTCTCATCTCCTCTTGTGACTGCTTGCACAGCGAAGAGAGAGTCTGGGGTGATAAGATGAATCTCAATGTTGTGTTCCCTAGAGATATTGACTCCAATTTGAATAGCAATAAGTTCAGCAAACGTAACCGATATGGGTTTCTCAATCTTTTTTCC
>NW_027344300.1:0-206 GCF_012295235.1 Primulina huaijiensis
CCAAAGAGATATACCGATGTTAAAATGTTAAATAGTATATATTATTATTTTATTAATATAATATAATAATATAATATTAAAAATAAAAAAAATAAAAAAAAGATAAATACTAACTTTCGAATGAATTCGATGTGAGAAAAATAGATAGAGAGATTTTGATTTTTCTTTCCGATCGTGCGACTTATCGATTTATCCAATCGACGAAC
>NW_027344301.1:0-206 GCF_012295235.1 Primulina huaijiensis
CAGTAAGAATGGCCTCTCCCCATAAATACTTAGGGACATTGTTGGCGAACATGATAGCACTGGCAACTTCGAGTAAGTGTCTATTTTTCTTTTTTTCCACTCCATTTTGGTGTGGGGTATCCACACAAGAACTTATGTGAATGATACCGTGTTTGAAAAATTAAGATCCAAGGACAGAGTTGAAGTAATCCTTAGCATTATCTGTC
>NW_027344302.1:0-206 GCF_012295235.1 Primulina huaijiensis
ACAACCTTAACCGCACAAGTCTGGGCCTACCTCCATCCCTAGAGGTGCCGTATGAGGCGAAAGCTTTACGTACGGTTTTGAAGCCGAGCCTTTCCTGCAATGGGGCTTAGGGACCGATATGATGATTGGCTTAGTTAGGGCGGCCGGCCTATTATGGGCAACTATAGGGATTAGTGTGTGAGACCGCGATCCACAAACTGACGCAT
>NW_027344303.1:0-206 GCF_012295235.1 Primulina huaijiensis
AGTCCAATCTTCTTTGCTAGACCGAATCCGTAAGGGTCAGTCTTCCGATGAGCAGTTACAGAAATGGAGACTGAAGGATGAGGACAAGGGCAGTGTACTCTACTCAGTGTCAGATGTTATTGTGAGATACAGAGGTAGATTGTGGGTGCCTAATGTTGATACGATCAGAGAGGATATTCTGACAGAGGCACATGCATCTACGTATT
>NW_027344304.1:0-206 GCF_012295235.1 Primulina huaijiensis
TGATTAACCATAATATCTCTATTTATAGCCAAGGTTCAAGGCAACTGAAAAGATGCAATCATTACACTGGACGATTCATCTTTTGAGCATAAGATTTCTTTTCTTTAATTACACGTCATACTAACCGTCGTTTAAATTTCAAAAATATAAAATATGCATTCATTAAGGGGGAATATCTGATTCAATCGGTTAACTGAGAAGAAAAT
>NW_027344305.1:0-206 GCF_012295235.1 Primulina huaijiensis
TCTAATCAAGTTTTTCACGAAAGGACCAAACACATCGAAATAGATTGTCATTTCATTCGCGGGAAAGTTCTAGATGGCTCAATCAAGTTGCTACCAATTCGTTCCAACTCACAACTTGCGGACATGTTTACAAAGCCCTTACCATCTACTATCCTTTCGAATTTACTCTCCAAGATGTCTATCAAAAACATTTATAGTACATCTTG
>NW_027344306.1:0-206 GCF_012295235.1 Primulina huaijiensis
AACAGTTTTCAGTCATCTATAGGTATGGCTCCATATGAAGCACTGCACGGTCGTAAGTGTAGATCGCCTATTCATTGGGATGATGTAGGAGATAGAGCAGAATTGGGTCCGGAGATCATTCAGCAGACTGCCGATATAGTACTCAAGATCCGTGATAGGATGAGGACTGCTCGGAGTCGACGTAAGAGTTATGCGGATCAGAGGAG
>NW_027344307.1:0-206 GCF_012295235.1 Primulina huaijiensis
AGTTAATTTTTAGAAACTTTCTAAAAACGTTAGCTAATTAACTTATTATTAAGATAAGCCCTCATTTATTGAAATTGATGAAAATTTTAAATAATATTTTATGGGAAAATTGCGAATAAATATAAACACAAGGATAAAACGAAGTGCATCAATGCCGGTGGCGGCCCTGGCATCAATAGCACCGCCGGAGGCCACAAGAATCTATC
>NW_027344308.1:0-206 GCF_012295235.1 Primulina huaijiensis
ACCCTATATCATGTCTAAAAGCAGCCTTGAGCCCTTGGAAATCGATCCAACCCTGCAACCACAAAAACAACATGAACCGTGAAGCTTGAAGGGAAGTAAAAAAAATCTGTGCAGAATTTTTTTGTGTAGTTGCTACAATATTTCGGTTTTGCTTAAAAAAATCATGAAAAAAATATGGTTTAAAAACATGTATATGACTTGATTGA
>NW_027344309.1:0-206 GCF_012295235.1 Primulina huaijiensis
CAAGCATTCTAGGCGACCAATTGTTGGTACACTCCGTTCTATTTTATATAAACTGACTGATACTTGATGTTGTTTGATATTTTCTAAGTATAGTAGCAATTCCCTCACATTAGATGGCGTGCTTTATATTAATACAAGGGACGCGTAATGGATTAAATTATCATCAAGTGTATCCAGTTAGTTTGCATGTAACTGAACTGATTTTT
>NW_027344310.1:0-206 GCF_012295235.1 Primulina huaijiensis
AAATCGTGCTAGTCTCGTAAAACAATTTAAATTCTATCTTCTTTACAAAAAATTATTTATTTTTAATCATATTAAGAAGCCTTGAAATTATTTATTGAAAATATTCATTTTTATCTTCGTCGTCTCCGGATTCTTTTCCCCAACCTATTATCGAATATTCAGATAAAATCTACAATTTAATGAAATCAAATCATATAATCATTTAA
>NW_027344311.1:0-206 GCF_012295235.1 Primulina huaijiensis
TTTCCTTTGACCATCATTATGAGATCAATTAATCCATTTCTTGGGGTCCAAGGGGATGGCCAAGGGGGTAGGGAAGAGCCACAATTTTTCTATAAATATGACGCCTACAGGCATGCAAACCCATTCAAAAAAGCCAAGAAAATTTCGGTTTCCCCTCACCTTAAAAAGCTCTCGGCCGAAATTCAAGAAAGAAGGAAGAGGAGTTC
>NW_027344312.1:0-206 GCF_012295235.1 Primulina huaijiensis
CCTCGGCAACCCAACAACGAAGTCCATGGTGACATTCTCCCATTTTCACTCGGGGATAGGGAGTGGCTTAAGGATTTCTGCTGGCCTCTGATACTCTGCCTTCACCTGCTGACAAGTGAGACATTTAGACACAAACCGACAAATGTCTCTCTTCATACCTAGCCACCAATACAAGATCTGCAAGTCCTTGTACATTTTGGTACCTC
>NW_027344313.1:0-206 GCF_012295235.1 Primulina huaijiensis
TCACTTTTGAAACTGTTTTTGGATCTCAAAACACGAATTTGCTGTCTTTTTAATTACTGCAATTTTTTGGTCCGTTTTCTGGAAAAACTTTCAACATATGAAACGTAGAACTGTTTGATACCTTCGATTTGATATAAAATTCGGAACATTTGGATAATAAATGAGTGAGTTATGATCTTTTTTGTGGTACTGCTCAAACTGCGTTT
>NW_027344314.1:0-206 GCF_012295235.1 Primulina huaijiensis
CAAACATGCACAAGTCAGTGAACTCGACCTTTGGCATCAAAAACTGTGTCATGTAAATTTCAAAACCTTGAAAAACTTGTGTAAGTATGATGCAGTACGAGGTATGCCTAATCTCTCTTCTGGTAAACCATATGTGTTCAGAGATTGTCAAAAAGGTAAGTAGACTCGCGTGTCACACCCAGTGTTGCCATCATCTGGGACAACAC
>NW_027344315.1:0-206 GCF_012295235.1 Primulina huaijiensis
TGTACTATCAGTTGTTTGACATATGATATCTTGAAGCTTGAGTACAAACATTATTGTCAAAACATCTCGATCTTTTAATGCTCTTGTCTGAACGACTTGAACTGATCCAGTTGTCTATAAACCTGAAAATACAATATAAGAGCAGCTGGACCTGAAACAGCTCGATGCTATTATTTTGTCAATAATAAAAACTTATGGTAATAGAA
>NW_027344316.1:0-206 GCF_012295235.1 Primulina huaijiensis
CTAACAGGAGAGGAATCAAGGGTATAATTGTCACTGTAAAAATCGAGTTTGATTGGTAAAGCGCGACGGCTAATTTAAAATAATATAATATATGTTGAGCCCACACGTCTTCATTAGGCCGGCCCAGTCCTTATTCAATTTAATCATTCATCCAAAAGTATAAGCAAACGTGTGTGAAAATTTCCGAACGATCTTTCCATACATTT
>NW_027344317.1:0-206 GCF_012295235.1 Primulina huaijiensis
TATGAGATATGGAAAGGGAGTAAGCCTAATGTTTCATACTTTCATGTGTTTGGTTGCAAATTCTTCGTACATAATAACGGTAAAAATTATCTGTCTGCATTTGATTCAAAATAAAATGCTAGAATTTTTCTGGGATATTCAGCAGTAACCAAAGCATTTAAGGTCTTCAATAATAGAACTCTTAATGTTGAAGAATCTGTTCATGT
>NW_027344318.1:0-206 GCF_012295235.1 Primulina huaijiensis
AATCGCCACTGAAAGAGAACGATTGATAATATAACAAGCGGTTTTTACTGCTTCCGCTCAAAATGATTTGTCTAAACCCGCAGTCCTCAACATAGCTCTTGTTATATCCAACAAGGTTCTATTAATCCACTTCGCCACTACATTCTGTTGAAGTGTGTAAACCGTCGTGAATTGTCTTTTGATACCCTCATGTTGACAATATGCAT
>NW_027344319.1:0-206 GCF_012295235.1 Primulina huaijiensis
GATTCTGCTTATGACTTGTAACTGAAGCAGTTAACATGGAATAAAAGCTGTTAAAGGCACATAATGACAGATTATGATCATTAATTGGGAGACTAACAGTCAGAATTTGGCCTATAAATAACATCATCAAATCTCTGAATTGGTGTTACACAAAACTTGAATTATCACTTGAAATTCGAGCTAAGAGAGTGCATTTTTCCGAGCAG
>NW_027344320.1:0-206 GCF_012295235.1 Primulina huaijiensis
CCAGTGCTTGAGCAATGGTGACAGCTTTGACTGTCTTTAGGACGACTTTCTCCAAGGTGATGAATTTATTCAAAACTGATGTTTTCTGCAAACGCCTGGCAGAAACTTCGGTCCTGAATCTGATCCATTCATTATAAACTTCCAGCTTTGATTCACAGAACTCATTTATCTCAATCCAGATGAGATCGATATGAGTCTGAATGGGG
>NW_027344321.1:0-206 GCF_012295235.1 Primulina huaijiensis
CAATATTTTACCCCATTTTAATAGCAATTTTCGGCCACCCCACTTTAAAGGATTTAAAAAGTTGACAACTCATTTTCATTGATATCTTTTCTTAATCCTTTTTCTTGACATAAAAATCCCTCACCTTTAAATCAATTAAAATTATTAATTAAGCAATTATTTACCCTTATTTGATAAGCAAGAATCGGCCATCACCCCTATCAAAT
>NW_027344322.1:0-206 GCF_012295235.1 Primulina huaijiensis
AAGCATAGGCAAGGAATATTCTGTTAGCTTCCAGTCGTACAACTGATGCATATGTTTCATCGTAATCAATTCCTTCTTTTTGCCTATATCCTTGTGCTACAAGCCTTGCTTTATTGCGTACAACTGAACTATCTTCGTTCAATTTATTCTTATTGACCCACTTTGTACCTGTAATGGTTTTAGAAACTGGTCTTGGAACAAAATTT
>NW_027344323.1:0-206 GCF_012295235.1 Primulina huaijiensis
GTATAGATTTTCTTCTATTTTTTTCCCTCTTTTTCCCTTTCCTTCTTCTCCCTCATCTCGTTTCTCTTTCTTTCTCGGTTGAGTTTGTGAATTGAAAGGAGTGCAGTATATATATATATAGCCGATTCCATGCTTATCCTTTTATTATTTTTATTTTTATTTTTATTTATTTATTTATTAAATAGAAAAATGTTATGTTTATCCAA
>NW_027344324.1:0-206 GCF_012295235.1 Primulina huaijiensis
GCAAGCATGTTTATGAAAAGTTTTACGATGATGGCACGTCTATGTATGTTATTACGTTAAAGTTTCAGTATGTACGCTCTACTTTAAAGACGCATGTGGTTTTATTATGTATTACTTGTTACTTCCGATTTATACATGTTGAGTCTGTAGACTCACTAGTTTTGATCGATGCAGGTGAGGATGAGTATGAGGAGACGAGGGGTGGG
>NW_027344325.1:0-206 GCF_012295235.1 Primulina huaijiensis
GAAACAAAGTTATTCAAATGGTCAAAGTCAAGTGGCTAAATCATTAGGAAGAAGAAGCTACTTGAAAACCGAGAGAGACATGAGGAGTCGATACCCGGAATTATTCGGTAAATTTTAATTTTAATTTCGAGGACGAAATTTCATTTAAGGGAGGGAGTAATTGTAAGGTTCAAAATGCGATAACGTAATCCAACTGCATGCAAATC
>NW_027344326.1:0-206 GCF_012295235.1 Primulina huaijiensis
ACCGTTTCATCAGTCGTGCCATATTGCCATAAAGCTGTGCTTGAATTTTATGGCAATCTCTCATCCGGTGTCAGCAACCCAAGATCGGCCAAATTTGGGCGAGTTTTTGTCCGAAACAAGGTATACAATTTCGAACCGCAGATCATCAATGATTATTACCGCACCCCGGTTGTTGCTGAAGGCCCTCCACCAGATCTTGATGAGGT
>NW_027344327.1:0-206 GCF_012295235.1 Primulina huaijiensis
GCACGCAAGGGTGCTCTCGGGTGGGACTTTTCGGTTTGTTTCGGGTGTGGTGCGAATTGTGGCTGGCCTAGGGCCCTTACCCATGGTTTAAATCATTCCCTACAATGTTGGTAAGAGCTTTGGTTGGTGGTGCAAGCCCAATGGCCGATAGTCTCGAAAATGACACAAGGAAGCGAAGGCACGGCTGCTGTATTTTGTGGACAGCA
>NW_027344328.1:0-206 GCF_012295235.1 Primulina huaijiensis
GGAGACGGAGTTGCTTCACTTTCTTGTTTTTCTCTCTTATTTTTTCTCTAGCCTCACACGATTTTTCTGAAGGTTCGCTACTAATATTTTGGAGAGAATGGGGAGAAAAATGTCTAGGGAAATGAATAAGGGAGTTGCAAGATATATGGGGATAGAATGGTAAGGTAGAAATCTTTCTATCCTAGAATTTGAGAGATAAGGGAAAT
>NW_027344329.1:0-206 GCF_012295235.1 Primulina huaijiensis
CACAATATGCAGCCACGAAAACTTTCAAACGAATAGTGAAAAAAACACGATCAATAGATCGAAAAAGCTCCTACGAAAATCTCTCATCCACGAAAAAAACTCTTCTCTCTTCTCTTCTCTTAAGCTCCCACGTACTTCCTCCCTTTGCATGAGGAGAATCTTCTTATTTATAATTCACCTCATCTCACAAAGAAATCTAGAAAATA
>NW_027344330.1:0-206 GCF_012295235.1 Primulina huaijiensis
GCCATGTATATGCTTAGAGATTATGCTTCCCTTTGGTGGGAAGGGGCGGAAGATGTGATTGATTTGGCTACGTTTACTTGGGTTCGGTTCAAGGAAATATTCCTTGAGAAATACTTCACTGCTGACGTCCGAGGACGCTTGAAGAGAGAGTTTATGAGTTTTGTTGGAACTTTTCAAGTTCGCGATCTTGATTTTGATGTTAAAAA
>NW_027344331.1:0-206 GCF_012295235.1 Primulina huaijiensis
GAAAGAAAGAGGAACCAGCTTCGTGCAGTTCGTGTACTCAAGCAAATACATCAAGGTGCTGCTGGATTGACGACATAAATTGCTCAAGCAATTCACCGAAGTGCTGTCCAAACTTCGGGAGGAACTTCGTTCAAGAATCAGGCAAATTTCGGACCACGTCATTGAATTTCAGTAAGTGGGTTTTTGTTACGTACTTTTCTTGTATT
>NW_027344332.1:0-206 GCF_012295235.1 Primulina huaijiensis
TTTTCTCTCGTTCTATCCATACTTTTCTCGGTAATTTTCACCTCCAGTGAGTGTTTTCTGGGTTTTTTCTTTGCTCTTTTTTGTTCCGATGTTCCTGGGATTGAAGATTCTTTTTTTGAAGATTCTTGACGATGCGTTGTTGGGTTTTCATTAAAGTTGTGATAATTTTATTTTATATTGCCTGCCTTTTTCTCTCGGTCCTTCCT
>NW_027344333.1:0-206 GCF_012295235.1 Primulina huaijiensis
AGTTGATCGTCTTACGAAATCAACGCATTTTCTACCTATCAAGACGACCTTCACCATGACTCAGTATTTCGAGTTATATATTCGAGAGATAGTTCGTCTGCATGGGATTTTTGTATATATTGTTTATGACAGAGATCCGAGATTTTGCGTCATATTTTTGAAAGAGTTTGCATGCAGCGATGGGGACCAAGTTGTTATTCAGTACA
>NW_027344334.1:0-206 GCF_012295235.1 Primulina huaijiensis
AGGATCCGAGATTGCCTCGTGGTAAGAACGTGGCTCGGTGGTAGAACAAATTTCTGTGATAAAACTTTGATAGGCTGGAGAAAAATGAGAATAGCTTATATGGTTGGAAATGGGATATGTACAAGAAGTGGTGAGGACTTGAGACAAAGTGGGACAAGAAAAATCTTTTGTCCAAGCTGGTGGCTTAGTAAACCGAGATGATCTCC
>NW_027344335.1:0-206 GCF_012295235.1 Primulina huaijiensis
TATTATAAATATAGATGAAGTTGACTTATCTCAAAAAAAAAAATAAATAAATAAATAAATTAGTCAAACCTACTCTTTGGTTATTAGCCATCAACCCATGTATTAATCAGTATGACATGTGTCTAGATCCCATTTATGGCAATAAAAAGCTTTTTCAAACATATTTTATGGCATCATTTCTCACCGTTGTACGTATCACGTGGTCT
>NW_027344336.1:0-206 GCF_012295235.1 Primulina huaijiensis
TGTCATAATTTTACTGGTTCGTCGTACTGGGGCCTGACCCTTCTTTTCTGCTTATGTTGTGCTTGTTTTTGATGTCATAGCAGATTATCCAGGAGGATTTGACGTGTCTGGGGGAGCGTCATGTAGCGGTGCCCAGTAGTTGGATTATTGTTGAGAGTTCTCAGCTATATAAGTAAATATATGTATGTATTATCTTATCGAGTTAT
>NW_027344337.1:0-206 GCF_012295235.1 Primulina huaijiensis
TATATTATTGATGTATGTGTTGTTATTTGTTCATTGATCCAAGAACATCATTGAATTCATTGATAAGGAGCTAGTAATCTATTGTGTCTACCAAGTGTTTGTTAATTTGCCTTAATGAAATTTCCTATGATTAAAGTCAAGGAATGATAGTTATTACATGAATGTCATTGGCCAATTTCATGATTATTAAGTATCTCTCACAGTTT
>NW_027344338.1:0-206 GCF_012295235.1 Primulina huaijiensis
ACACTTCATGTGGAAATGTGGTACACTTCATGTAGAAATGTGATACTAAAAAAGTACAAAGGAACTGAACACAAAAAAAATCGACGGCTGGGGACTGCAGGCCAATTTCCCGTTTGCTAATCGATAGTCACTGTGGTCGGATGAACAGTGAGATTTTAACTTGAAATTTGGGTATCGGAAGTGGAAAATTGAATTTGTCGGATTCT
>NW_027344339.1:0-206 GCF_012295235.1 Primulina huaijiensis
TGGAAGTCATAAAGTACTGAAATATATCCAGCACTGTGATAAAAATCAGTAGACACATTGTTTTATTGAAAAGACAAACCTCCTTCTGCTTCTGAAAAAACACGGAAATATTAGTCAGAATAAAATATCGTTCCTTCTAAATTAATCAACTGATAAATACGAAGATTCGAGATCTGAGGGAAAGACATGTGACTCTTGATATTCGT
>NW_027344340.1:0-206 GCF_012295235.1 Primulina huaijiensis
CTTAATTTATATGTTAATCCATTTGATCTATGTTGGTTTCGAACAGAATTACGCTTATATTTGTTGTTTTTGTGTCGTGCAGGGGATAAACAACTAATTGATGGTTTAGAGCAATCAGAGATATTTTTGAGCGTGAAACTTTGATATACGAGAGGCATAGTGCCACAATAAGCGCCGCAGCGCTCATTTGTGCGAAGGACAAGCGC
>NW_027344341.1:0-876 GCF_012295235.1 Primulina huaijiensis
CTTGACGAAAAGAACCGGAGCTCCCCAAGGCGAAGAACTCGATCGTATAAAACCTTTATCCAATAGATCCTGCAATTGAGTCTTCAACTCTTTCATCTCTGTAGGGGCCATCCTGTACGGAGCCTTAGAAATAGGAACCGTACCTAGGATTAAATCATTCAAAAACTCCACATCTCTGTCCGGCGGTAAACCTGACACATCATCCTCAAATACATCAGAGAACTCTCTCACAACATCAATATCATAAAGATTCAACTTCACAATTTTATCCATATCCACCATCGAAGCCAAAAACCCATCACAACCTCTAAACAACAACTTCTTAGCCTCAAGACACGAAATAAAAGGAAGGATCAGCATAAACCACTCTCTCATCAACTTCTTAGCAACGCAATCAATCACTGCACGGTAAGTTGATAGCCAATACATGCCAAGTATAATATCAAACGCAACCATCAGAATAACAATCAAATCAGCATAAACCGCTCTCTCATCAATTTGAAAAGAACACGCATACACAATAGACGTCGGGCACAACACATCCCCCGAAGGCAATACAACATTAAACTGGAGGGGAATAACAGAAGGAACTATAGCCAAAGATCTCAAAAAAAGTTCAGACATAAAAGAATGAGTAGCACCTGTATCAATCAATATCGTAGCTACTCTGCCTGAAATTAAAATAGTGCTAGAGATCACAAAAGAATCATGGTTTATACCTTCCTTCGTCATGGTAAAGATGCGACCCTGCACCTTTTCCTTGGTTGATCCTCTTGGGCAGTCCTTGGCAATAAGGCCTGCAGTACCACATCTGTAGCATGTATTAGTACAAAACCTGCACTCACTCCTGTGAGGCCTACTGCACTTGGGACACAA
>NW_027344342.1:0-206 GCF_012295235.1 Primulina huaijiensis
AACCGTCGCTAATTAGCGACGGTTTACGATATATCGTCGCTAATTTTAACGATGGTTTTTGAATAAATAGTCGCTCATTAGCGACAGTTTAAGATATACCGTCGGTAAAATTAGCGACGATTTAGACATAATTCGTCGCTAATTTTTTAAGTAAAATAAAAAAAATTAATTTCATAATTTAATAAATCTACCAAAAAAACTTACAA
>NW_027344343.1:0-206 GCF_012295235.1 Primulina huaijiensis
ACATCTACAAAGCTAATGACTGGTTTGTTTGTTGATGTGGAAATCTGAAATAATGAAGGAAAACGATCTTTTCACGAAACCCCCCTACCCAAACATCCTCCCAAAAACGAATAATATTACCCTCTTTGAGCACCCCCCTAACCAACTGATGAAAAGCCGGGTAAGATCAAGATATACATTTCCAAGGGCTTCTGAAAGTCGAATTC
>NW_027344344.1:0-206 GCF_012295235.1 Primulina huaijiensis
CTGAAACTGAAGAAGAGGTGCAGTACATGGAGAAAATTCCTTATGCTAATGTTGTAGGCAGTCTGATGTATGCCATGATTTGCACCCGTCCTGACCTTGCCTATGCAGTGAGTCTGGTCAGTCGGTATATGAGTAAACCAGGCAGGAACCACTAGGAGGCGGTGAAGTGGATTTTAAGGTATCTCAGGGGAACACTTGGAGTGGGA
>NW_027344345.1:0-206 GCF_012295235.1 Primulina huaijiensis
CGTTTTTGGCCCAATCTGCTCATTTTTTAATGCTGTATATGAAGAGATAGTCAAACATATAATATAACATGAGAATTCGCTGAAAATAAAAAGAAAATAGACAAATATATTGCAATAGTAAAAAAATTGTAATGAAACCTTTTAAATTAACTACGAACTCTACAACCGAAAATTTCAATCACGGATCAGTCACGTCAATTCCCTCA
>NW_027344346.1:0-206 GCF_012295235.1 Primulina huaijiensis
TCTCAAATCTGGGATGATTGCTTCTGTAAGCAGATATGCATTATGTGTGCCCTTCTTCTCTCTTGTATATCCGCACACATCTATTTCTCCACGCATATGTATTGATGATCTTGGTTTGGTATTTATAGAGGCAGTGCGACCGTACAACAAGACTCATCAATTATGTTCGTTGCAATTTGAATTCGTTCCTCGAAATGTGTCTGTAC
>NW_027344347.1:0-206 GCF_012295235.1 Primulina huaijiensis
AAAGAGGGCTTGAATTTGCTTTTGCTCTGAGAAATTTAGATAAGCATATGAAAGAGAACTGAAATGGGGCGGGTAAAGTCCTTATGTACGTGACTGTTCGAATTATTGGACACGTGTCAGTCAAGGAAATTTTTGGTAAAGACGTGTGTGCGTGTGGTAAAATCGTGTGTTGAAAATACATGGATTAAAATGGTCCACGTTAGAAC
>NW_027344348.1:0-206 GCF_012295235.1 Primulina huaijiensis
TATTATCATTTAATCATGCAATCATATCTTTAATAATTTAATAAAAATCAAGTAAGCATTTAAAATCAATTAAATAAAACAATTAAAATAATTTACATGCATGTGCTTTACGTAGGTTTGGTTTTTCGGATGTTACAGTTGGAATTGGTGAAGGACTACGATTACGATATCAGCTACCATCCGGGTAAAGTAAATGTTGTCGCTGA
>NW_027344349.1:0-206 GCF_012295235.1 Primulina huaijiensis
TAAACCTGACCCAAACAGGAACAATAGGAGAATCCGCCTCAAACTGAAATTCGGGAGTCCATTTCGAGAAACGAATCACGACAGACCGAATCGAAACAAGAGGCCGAGTCCAAAACCTCAAATAATCCTCTTCACAGGAAAGGGTGAGAACCATATACCCTCGAGGAAGAAAACGGACAGTATGAGAACCCAACAAACCAATACAA
>NW_027344350.1:0-206 GCF_012295235.1 Primulina huaijiensis
TTGAATATTTTCATACTGAATTACAATTACACCAAACCCCAAAACGAAGTTTAATTAATTATTATGTTGTTTTATATTATATTCCCCGAATAAGTCAAGTAAGATATATATAGGATTAATTCCATTAAAACACGGTCCTGCTAATAAAAATATTTTTTAGGTGTAACTACTATATATTGCTTATGAGATATGGCTAATTTATAGTT
>NW_027344351.1:0-206 GCF_012295235.1 Primulina huaijiensis
AAAACATCATAAGTCATAAAATCTTTAAAGTAAACTTAAATCATACACATAATTGCGAAAAACTAGCAAAGGTACTCAGGTTATGTGCACCATCAGCCCAGCTAGTTCAACCATTAAGTCCTCCATCAAAATCATGCTCATCTGCATGGATCGCACCTAGTGAGTCTAATGACTCAGCAAACCTTAATCATGATAACAAGTAGTAC
>NW_027344352.1:0-206 GCF_012295235.1 Primulina huaijiensis
AAGGCCAAGTTAAGGTAGAGAAAATTTCAACACATGACAATCCTGCTGATATGATGACAAAGGCTTTACCACAAGCTAAGTTCAAGCATTGCTTGGACTTGGTTAATGTGGTGGAGTCTAAATAAGCCGAGGAGTACTGGAGAACAGCCTGGATTTGGAAGACAAGGTGGAGATTGTTGAGGGAAGTGTCTCCCAAATGGAAGGCA
>NW_027344353.1:0-206 GCF_012295235.1 Primulina huaijiensis
TTTTTTTTTTTTTTTTTTTTTTTTGCCTTTTCAAGCATGCGCCTCCATTATTGGTAGGATGTGATTTGGATTCAATCAAATCATCAAGGGATAAAATTTTGACCTTTCAAACTTATAAAAGTCTTCCATTGGGATTTGATAGTTTTATATTTACAACTTTGGCATTTTCACATTTGGTCTTGGAAATTATGTGAAGTTTCTCATCA
>NW_027344354.1:0-206 GCF_012295235.1 Primulina huaijiensis
AGAAACTCTAAAGCCCAAATCCAAATCCTCATGTATAATCTTCAGTCGCTTGACAAACGTCTTAGATATAAATGAGTGTGTAGCTCCTAAATCTAGCAATACATAGGTAGCTACACCTGAAATAAATATCCTTCCTACAACAAATATACCATCAAATCCATTCGAGTCGAAACTTAAAGAATTTCTATCATTAATCACCCAAAATT
>NW_027344355.1:0-9472 GCF_012295235.1 Primulina huaijiensis
CCAATAATCGGTGGAAAAATGACAAAGAACATCGGATACCTTATCCTTAAAGATAAAGGAAATCCAATCAAAACAAGAAACTGGAACCAAAAATTTACAATATAAATACGGGTAATTTGGAACCAGTAATACACACCAGAAAAATCAAAACTCAAAGATGTATCGAGTATATCTTAAAGTTTTGAAAAGAAGGATAAACTACAAGCGGAGTGAAGCTGCTGCTCTCAGATCAATAATTAAGATGTACAAAGAAAAGGGTGATGAGATAACAGCAGATCTATTCCAGACTCATCTCTATTGGTATCTCGGAGAATTAAAAGAAGATGAGAAGTTGATTGCTAGATTAATAATCTAGAAAAAGACAAAGTGGAAGGACCATTCAACCACTACATGGTCCCAAGGCAANTCGCTGGCATTCTGGTCAAAAAGGTAAAAGATTTAAATTTTCTTACGGAAGCATGATGGGCTTTTACTTAAAAAAGAAAAGTCAATTGTTTAAAATATGAGTTTAAAGGGTATTTTGGGAAGTAATATGACGTAGAGAGTAGAAGGAAAGAATTTGGTCAAATTGGTACTGAATACCAACTCTCCCACAAGGTAAAGAACAGAGGGGATTGAACTTTTCAAATTGTAAAGGTCAAAGAGCATCTAGCTTTTTTTCGTGGAATCACGGCGGAAATTTGACGCAGTCAACATTAGTTGAACGAGTTTAGTTGTCAAAATTGCATAATAGCCCTCATACTTTGATATATTTCAAATCATGCCTTCAACTTTATTCTTTATTCTTCAACTATTTCTTCGACGCGTTGTTCTGCAAGCTGTATTGCAATTTGCAAATGATTCTGATTTCCAATTATTAATTAATTGCGCTTCAAATTAAAGATTTCATTTTCTGTTTAAAATTATAAAAGTTGAAATCATATTAGTATATTTACGATACTATATAAATATAAATACACTTTTATTTGATAATATAAATCAGGTTAACTCGCTTTATGATCAAATGTTTGTATTTTTGTATAAAAAAAAATTTGTGAGAGTAACGTAAATCAAATCTTTTGAATCGTACAACAACTCAAACGTTATTTTTCAATCTCTATAATAGTAGAGACAATAATTGATTTACGTCAATCCTCCTCCAATAATTTCAGTACTCGCAATCCATAAAAATCGAACATTTGACATTAACCCTAATACCAATCATATGATCAAACATTTATTGTTTTATCAAAACTTATAAGTAGTGGTAATAAAAAAATTAAATCTTTTAACAATACAATAAATTAAAGATCATATGTTTCGATCGCTCTCTTAATACCGATATTTTAATATTTGGACTTTATACTTATCACTTGAGCACGTCAGTGTATTTGTATAGTCACCAATGCACACGTGTAAGTGGACATAAGAGCATCCGACACCCACCACCTCACCAAAAATCGTAGGGTCCACATGTCACATACACATTACATTAACACATCTATTCTCTCACATTCATCTTACTCTTATTTTAAATTAAATATATTCACTTTCAAATTTTTTAAGAAATTTGAATTATTATTATCCATTTCGGAACAAAGTAGGATTTAAGAAATTTTCATCCATTTCGGAACAAATTAGGATTTAAGAAATTTTTGAAAAAAAAATGAATTTGAGATGATGAAAATAAAAGAGAGAAGATTTTTGGAGTGAAGAATAATATGTTTTGATGTTTGAAATAATTTGTGTAGTGTGTGAATATTTATAGATGAATATATTATTATTTTTATTAAACTAGCCGTTAACACAATATTTTAATTTTAAAAACAAAAACAACAGTTAGTTTTTAATTTAACATTATTTTTAATTTATTTTATTTTTCGAATTTTTTTTAAAACATACAAATTTGAAATTTAAATCAATATACATCACGTGTGTGGGGCCCGCGTTTAGCGACGGTGTTTGAAAATCCGTCGCAAATAGCGACAATTGTTGAAAATCTGTCGCAAATAGCGACAGTTTATCAGAAACCGTCGCTAATTATCGAATTTTTTTTTAAAAAAAAAACTGACACATGGGCGTTCATCACCCTCTCTCTATAACGCCCACTCACAATGTGGGTACCCTAATAATCATATACATAAAAAAATATTTTGTTATTATAATTTTTTTATCATATATAATTAATTTAATATGAAATAAAAAATATAATATAAAATAGAAATCTCTATAAATATGTTAATAATTAAATAATTTGTATAGAATTAAATATTAAGAACAGAAAATTAGAGAGATGGAATGTTATATGAATATTTATAGAAGACTTCAGCAATACATCGTTAAGGGGTCTAGTTTTTATATAGTATATTAATCATCAACATATACATATTGTGTGAGCATAATATTTATATACATTACATAAAATAATATTTTGTTATTAGCATCTAACACCATTTTGGTGCAAATATTTGCTCCAATCCCCAAATAGCACATCATCCACCTCTGCGTTAAATTTGGCGCAAGAGAGATGGCGCAGAGGCACTTTTTAAATTATTATAAATATGTATTAATTTTATTATTTATTTTTAAATATAAATCTTATTTAAATAATTTTATTATTTTAATAATATGATATCTAAACATAAAAATTAAAAAAAATAATTATTGATTTTTTAAATATTTATTTATTAATGTTAATTATTAATAATTAAAGAATACTTTGATTTAATAATTTATAAACAATATAATTTAATACAAATGCAAAAAATTAATATAACAATACAATTCATAACTAAATTGAAACACATAATTGAAATACATATGCAACATGAAACACGTACGAGTAGGTCTCTTGTAAGACGGTCTCACGAATCTTTATTTTTGAGACGGGTCAACCCTACCGATATTCACAATAAAAAGTAATATTCTTAGCATAAAAAGTAATATTTTTTCATGGATGACCCGAATAAAAGATCCGTCTCACAAAATACGACCCGTGAAACCGTCTCAGACAAGTTTTTGTCAACACGTAATTCAAATACAAATGCAAATACAATATTAATTTATATTATATAATTAAATTATAAACTTAAATATTATTATTTAAATTTATTAATAATATAAACATTAGTCATAATTAAAAATATATTAAATAAAAGATAATAATTAATATATGTAAAATAAAAANCGTACAACAACTCAAACGTTATTTTTCAATCTCTATAATAGTAGAGACAATAATTGATTTACGTCAATCCTCCTCCAATAATTTCAGTACTCGCAATCCATAAAAATCGAACATTTGACATTAACCCTAATACCAATCATATGATCAAACATTTATTGTTTTATCAAAACTTATAAGTAGTGGTAATAAAAAAATTAAATCTTTTAACAATACAATAAATTAAAGATCATATGTTTCGATCGCTCTCTTAATACCGATATTTTAATATTTGGACTTTATACTTATCACTTGAGCACGTCAGTGTATTTGTATAGTCACCAATGCACACGTGTAAGTGGACATAAGAGCATCCGACACCCACCACCTCACCAAAAATCGTAGGGTCCACATGTCACATACACATTACATTAACACATCTATTCTCTCACATTCATCTTACTCTTATTTTAAATTAAATATATTCACTTTCAAATTTTTTAAGAAATTTGAATTATTATTATCCATTTCGGAACAAAGTAGGATTTAAGAAATTTTCATCCATTTCGGAACAAATTAGGATTTAAGAAATTTTTGAAAAAAAAATGAATTTGAGATGATGAAAATAAAAGAGAGAAGATTTTTGGAGTGAAGAATAATATGTTTTGATGTTTGAAATAATTTGTGTAGTGTGTGAATATTTATAGATGAATATATTATTATTTTTATTAAACTAGCCGTTAACACAATATTTTAATTTTAAAAACAAAAACAACAGTTAGTTTTTAATTTAACATTATTTTTAATTTATTTTATTTTTCGAATTTTTTTTAAAACATACAAATTTGAAATTTAAATCAATATACATCACGTGTGTGGGGCCCGCGTTTAGCGACGGTGTTTGAAAATCCGTCGCAAATAGCGACAATTGTTGAAAATCTGTCGCAAATAGCGACAGTTTATCAGAAACCGTCGCTAATTATCGAATTTTTTTTTAAAAAAAAAACTGACACATGGGCGTTCATCACCCTCTCTCTATAACGCCCACTCACAATGTGGGTACCCTAATAATCATATACATAAAAAAATATTTTGTTATTATAATTTTTTTATCATATATAATTAATTTAATATGAAATAAAAAATATAATATAAAATAGAAATCTCTATAAATATGTTAATAATTAAATAATTTGTATAGAATTAAATATTAAGAACAGAAAATTAGAGAGATGGAATGTTATATGAATATTTATAGAAGACTTCAGCAATACATCGTTAAGGGGTCTAGTTTTTATATAGTATATTAATCATCAACATATACATATTGTGTGAGCATAATATTTATATACATTACATAAAATAATATTTTGTTATTAGCATCTAACACCATTTTGGTGCAAATATTTGCTCCAATCCCCAAATAGCACATCATCCACCTCTGCGTTAAATTTGGCGCAAGAGAGATGGCGCAGAGGCACTTTTTAAATTATTATAAATATGTATTAATTTTATTATTTATTTTTAAATATAAATCTTATTTAAATAATTTTATTATTTTAATAATATGATATCTAAACATAAAAATTAAAAAAAATAATTATTGATTTTTTAAATATTTATTTATTAATGTTAATTATTAATAATTAAAGAATACTTTGATTTAATAATTTATAAACAATATAATTTAATACAAATGCAAAAAATTAATATAACAATACAATTCATAACTAAATTGAAACACATAATTGAAATACATATGCAACATGAAACACGTACGAGTAGGTCTCTTGTAAGACGGTCTCACGAATCTTTATTTTTGAGACGGGTCAACCCTACCGATATTCACAATAAAAAGTAATATTCTTAGCATAAAAAGTAATATTTTTTCATGGATGACCCGAATAAAAGATCCGTCTCACAAAATACGACCCGTGAAACCGTCTCAGACAAGTTTTTGTCAACACGTAATTCAAATACAAATGCAAATACAATATTAATTTATATTATATAATTAAATTATAAACTTAAATATTATTATTTAAATTTATTAATAATATAAACATTAGTCATAATTAAAAATATATTAAATAAAAGATAATAATTAATATATGTAAAATAAAAAAGAATATTTCGAAAATATTCTTTTTAGTGTAAGATTTGAAATAAATGAGTTATAGATGAATGTTGTATTTTGGTGCAAAAATTACACTATTTTAGTCTAAAATATACACCAAAATAGATTTTGTGGTTGGAAATAACCTTATAATTTTTTCGATATTATATTATTGATTTAATTTGATATGAAAGGAAAATAATATAAATATAGAAATATGTTAAACATTAGGGAGACTAAAAGTGAAAGTTTTAAAGATACTTACAGAAAGATTCACCAACAAATGTTTAAATTATGATATAACAATTATATGTATAGTGTCGCATCACCACTTCGCCCTGAAAAATAATAAATTGTAAAAAATAAAAAATTACATTACTAAAATTTAAAGTTTGATAATCATTTCAACCAAAATAGTAAATCCATAAACAAAAGGGAAAAAATTGCAATTTCTCCGACTTCCTCCTACCACAAGAAACAGCGCCGAAAGAGCACACACAAAAACACACACTATATAACACCCCAAATTCCCACATTCAAGGGCAAAGCAAGGCAAGGGTCTCTCTCCTCCTTCCATCTTTCCATGGACTAAAACAAGAAGGATTGATCAAAATTTTCAGATTTCCCCTCTCTTTTTTCTTGCAAGAATTTAAGAAGAGGGGATGGGGAAGTACATGGAACTACTGGATGCTGGTGTAAGGATTGCTTGCAGATTTCATTCCCACTGCCCCCAAACTGCCCGCATGTACTACCACCCTCCACCTCCTACCCACCATCAACACGAAGGCGACGGCACAAGGGAGGTGTCGTCTGTTGTAAAGGGTCCATTTGGAGCCAAGGCGGCGGCTGGTGTTAAAACTGACACCGCTGACTTTATTCTTTATGTTGTTGCGTAATGGCAAAAAAAAAAAAAAAAACTATACTCGAAAATTTGACAACCAGTTTTTTTTTTCTAATTGATTTTTAATGTATATTTATACATTTATATCATATTAATTCTGAGAAATCATTGTTTGGATTTATGTATGTTTCAGATCTTAGGTTTTTTTTTTTTTTTTTTAATAATTGGTTGGGGAAATCTATACATGTTGTTGGTATTCGAGGCCTCGTTTCTTCGACGTTTCAGAGCTAAAGCCTTTTCAGATCTTTGTTAGCTTCGACTCTTTGTGATAATCAAATCAACTATTTATTTTATTTTATTTTTTATTTTAAAAAAAAAAATAAACATGTTAAAAAATATTTTCCATTGATGGGTTGATGAATGGAGTTTATTGGGTAGTTATATGAATAATAAAATTAACGGGGCGTGGCAGACGTGATCGTAAAAAAATTAGATGTTATGGTAAAAAAAAGAGAAAAAATGGTTTTTTTTAGAAAAAATTAAAATTAAAATTAAAGTTATCTATGTTTGAAACTGTAATCACATAAGAGAAAAGAGAGAAGAGAGATTATAGAAGTAGATTTGTAAAATATAAAATTAATTGATTAAAGGATATTTTTGGAATTATAAAAAAAATTAAATAAAGATACAAAAAAAATCAGTTATTAAAATGAGGTTAAGTTAAATAATAATAATATAAATATATTACTTACGTTATATAAAATAAATGGATATTTGAAATTACTTGTTTGTATCATTTTGTTTTAATATTTCAATATCTGTTTTTTATGATTGTTGATTGATATAAATGGGGATTTCATAAATTAAATTTTATAAAATTGGCTTTTATAATGATATTACTGTATTTATGGTCTAATTAAGTATATTATTATGTTAATGTACCGACACACATTGCATGTTTGTACAATATTTTTTTATAATTTATTTAGTTTATATTTAAATGAATATCAAAATATAATTATAAAAACTAGTAAATACCTATACTATAATTTTGAAATATGAATTAAAAAAATATATATATATATAAAAGAAAATAAAAGAAAACCCAAATAAAAATTGAACTGGTTACTATGGATTTACAATAATGTCAACCACACGTAATTAAAACCGTAACTTCCCCACTTTCATTGTCCCACATTTTTCCTTCTTAACAACTTTTGTTTGGGAATCAAATAATCTTACCCTTTTCCAACAAAAAATTATCTGAATTCCCCATTGAAATTCTAGATTTAAAATGGTTTAAATGACATCTTTTAACAAGATTCTAATATTTTCCAAAAAATAAAGATAGATTGAAATTTTCGAATGCATGCACACTTAACAGCCCAAGACAATAACATGTGTTATGTCATCACTAGGGGTGAGCATTCGGTCGGTTCGGTTACCGACCGAACTGAATTAGCAATAACCGAATCGAACCGAAAAATTTAGTCATAGCCGAACCGACCGAATTAATTTTCATAACCGATGAAAATCGAACAAAATTAAAACCGGTTTATTCAGTCACCATTAGTTTTTTTAAAAAAATAATGAGTTAACTTTAATTATATATGGATTAAAAACATAAAAATTAAAAAATAAAATATATATAAAAATTGATAAGGTTGATTTTAAAATTAAGGGTGACCGAATTAACCGATTAGTTTTTTTTAAAAAATAATGTGTAGAACCCGAAAATCAGATTACGTATAAGCCATGCATAATTTCTATTATTTAAATCAAAATTGAAATTTTAAGAAAATATGAAGTGTTTTATTTATTTTAAAAGAAGATGTTTAGTTATATCTTTTCAGGGTAAAACGCGAGGTCGGACCAGAGTTTGGAGATTAGAGATAAGATTAATAATAAGAAAATATTCTTAAATTTAATTTAAGTCAAAGAATAATTTAATTTAAAGAAAAAGAATGTCTTTGGGATTTAATAAATTAATTAGAGCTAAGTTATTAAATAAATTCTTTTAGGTTAATATTTAATTAAAGTTTAAAGTAAAATGTGTAAACAAATGGGGATGAATTAATCTAGGTATAATATATTCAAGAAATTAAACATAACATTTAAGTACTTAAATTTTAAACATGCAATGCCATGCAAGAGTTCAGTTTAAATTAAAGTGATAATTCACTAAAATGTTCAAATGAGTGTTAAAACATTAAGAAGCTAAATTACATGATTTAAAACAATAATATACCATGCAAATTAGTAATAAATTTTGGTTTAACATTTAAAATATTTCAAAGAGTTAGTAACTCTCCATTCAAACCATCCCTAATGGCACTTCATGGTGTATTCAATTATCATGTAAATTTCACTAATTATTAGTAATTCAAATACTATAATTTACATAATTTCCTTCAACCAATTACCTAGCAAACCAACGGGAAACGTGAACATACAGCAAGAATGAGGGAAAGAATCGGACAGGCAAGGAGTGAAGAAGCATTTCAAATTTCCATTTCAAATTTTCACATGTAACTCCCCACTCAAGCCACCTCTAAATGGTCTTTATAATATATTCAATTCCTCAATTTTCATTCACTAATTAGTAGTAATTCTAATACAACAAATCCACTTCAATTTCCCTCAACCTATCAGACTAAAAAGGAGCTGAACGTGCAACTGAAAGATGAGAAGCCTAGGCAGCAAGAGAGAAGAAGAAACATTTACAACCATTCCACTTCTTGACTTGTAACTCCCAAACTAAAGGCTTATAATGGCACCTTTAACACCTATTATAGTATTCACCTTCATCACTTACATTCCCCACAACCTCACCTTCGAGAATTAGTAGAAACCAGCAGCTGATAATCGTGAAAGCAGGAGCAAAACAGTAGGAGAACAAGAGGAGAAATCCAACTCGGTTCCGTCGCGTCGTATTGTCATTTTGATTTGTTTTTGTCAAAACAAATTCCAGGCATGTATATATTAGTTCTTTGCTCTTCAATCAAGTCATAATAGACATTTTAAATCAGTATGAGATCAAGATTTATGAGAAAAACGAAATACATCAGCAACATATTCGAAATAAAAATTGTGCAGGTTCTCGGCTTTGACTAATGTTTTGGTTTGAGATGTTTCTTGTGATTTCAGGAGGTTGCTCGGTTCCAGGCACACAAGGCTGCTACTAGGCATGAATTAGAGTGTGTTAGAGTGTTATTGGTTCATTGTTTTACATCCATACACGCACAAACAAAGTAATGACAACAACTTTTCCTTGAGTGCAGAATTTGAGTCCAATGTTTTATCATTTGGTGGTTTAAGGTGAGAGTTAGAATCATGGCTGTCCTAGGGACTGTAGCCACGGTTAGAACCCCTC
>NW_027344356.1:0-206 GCF_012295235.1 Primulina huaijiensis
TAGAAGAGAGGACTGAATAGTCAAGGTAGATAGACGGGGAACTCTTCCTCGAGGATAAGTCTCTAGATCAAACCTCTGCATCTCAAACAGAAGAGGTCTAGAAACCACTAAATGGGACATCACTGCGACTTTCCAGCTCAGTGCATCCGCAACTACATTATCTTTGCCCGGGTGGTAGCTAATGTCACAATCATAGTCTTTCACAA
>NW_027344357.1:0-206 GCF_012295235.1 Primulina huaijiensis
TTTTTGCGTGGTAGGCGAATGACGGGAAAGAGTTAAATGGAAAGAAAGAATTGTAAAAAGATTTGACAGAGAAAACACCTGAAGAATCCCCCAACCACTCTCTGAAATCTCCCACTCCCAACTCTAATCTAACCGATTCTAAAACTCCTAGAAGCTCAGCAAACTCACCCACTTCTACCTCATTTAAATCTCTTCTAAAACGCACA
>NW_027344358.1:0-206 GCF_012295235.1 Primulina huaijiensis
AATCAATTTAATTTGTGATATGATTTTGTGTTACTATGATATATTAATTTTTATTACAAGATGTATAAATAAATTTTAAATAAATATGATTGCAATGTTCAGCATCAGTCAAAATGTCATTTTTAAAAAAGAAAAATATATCATGAATATTGACATATGTATACTGCAATAAATGATCACTTCAATTATTGTTTGCATTGATTATA
>NW_027344359.1:0-206 GCF_012295235.1 Primulina huaijiensis
GATGCCGTCCTTGTTGGTCCAAAATGACCACCTACCTCACGGTCAGGCAATGGTTGAGAATTTGACCACACTCTTCCTCTGCAACACACCTTCTAATCATGGAATCAGCACAAATCTTAAACAAAAATGGTTCCTCTCAAAAATAATACTTCACTTCAGAAAAGAATTTCTTTCGTTGGTGAAATGATAGATTTGGTGGTGGTGTG
>NW_027344360.1:0-206 GCF_012295235.1 Primulina huaijiensis
TTTTCAGTGCTCACCTGTTAATTAGGGTAAGGTGGCTGTCCATACCTTACCTATGATAACTTTTCTGACGCGCCAAACCCCTGTAGTTCTGATAATAATGATTATCAAGCATAAGAGAGCCCATACTGGTGCACTCGAGTGAGGCGCTATTTTCGAGGTAACCCGGGTAGAAATCATCCGAGAACTTGTATGAGAGCCCGGGATTC
>NW_027344361.1:0-206 GCF_012295235.1 Primulina huaijiensis
CAGATCGTTAATTGTGACTTCGTATTCGTATTGGGGCGATGGATCTATCTACATGTAACCACGATACTGGGCAGCGGGGACGTCAGCGACACTCTCACCCGTCAACTGAACCCTGGCCTACGTATTAACATATCATTGTATCACGTAATCGTATTAGTCGTAATTACTTCACTTCCTTCAACGTTTCGTATTTTCATCACTTATAA
>NW_027344362.1:0-206 GCF_012295235.1 Primulina huaijiensis
ACTTGATGTATAGTTGTTGAACCCTAGATTGATATGAATGTATTTCGTACAAGACTTGTACTTTTACTCCGGATGTTTATATATGATTGATTTTCATATGTTCCACATTTATATTTGTATAAAAAAAACATTAGACCCAGATTATTTAATTGATCCAATTATGCCCAAAGTTGATTAAAACGATGATTAGCATCCGGGTCCCCACA
>NW_027344363.1:0-206 GCF_012295235.1 Primulina huaijiensis
GGATTTTGGTAGGCAAATTTAATTAGGATTGAGGAGACGTAAGGATAACTTAACACTTATTTTATCAGAGTAGCGCCGCGAAAGCGTAGACTATTGGGATACTAGAACTAAGTCTAAGCTTTGTGATTATCAAGGATAAGCGAATTTCGGGACGATATTCAATTTAAGGGGGGTAGATTGTAACGTCCCAAAAATTTGAAGGTCCA
>NW_027344364.1:0-207 GCF_012295235.1 Primulina huaijiensis
AAGCAATGTTTGGAAATCATTTACATTTCTTCGGATGATGAAGTTGAAGCACCTGCAGAAGAAGTTGATGTGAATATCAAATGCAATACCACAAATCCTACCAATGAAGCTGGTGGGAACCTGAAAGTTAGCAACACTGTTAAAGAGATTAGTGAAGAGAATGATGAAAATTTAATGCACAAAAAAAATTTGGGTAATATGATAGGT
>NW_027344365.1:0-207 GCF_012295235.1 Primulina huaijiensis
AATGAATGGAAGAAGAAGGAATTTGAAGAGGAACTTGATAAAGCTCTGAAAGCCCAGTTCGAGATTTTCATATTGCAGAAGTTCGTTAAAGACATGGAAGAGAAAAATAACTCTCTGATTCTTGAGTGTCAAAAGCATGTTGAGGCATCAAAATTGGCGGAGAAGCTTATTTCTGAGCTGGAGAGTGAAAGTCTTGAGCAGCAAGTG
>NW_027344366.1:0-207 GCF_012295235.1 Primulina huaijiensis
CTTACTTAGAATTTTTAGATTTCCCATTTCATTCTCCAATTTTCTGATTTTCTCCAAGTTTTGTGTTACTTAGGAAGTTTATACTTTGTTGAGTTTTTATTATCCATTTCGAGATTTTATTATCAATTTCTGATACAGCTGTGTTAAATTACCTATAATTTAAGTCTGCTTTATTTTTCTTTTAAACAGGCAAATGTCTATCATGCC
>NW_027344367.1:0-390 GCF_012295235.1 Primulina huaijiensis
ATTTGTGTCAGAGGTCCTGGTTCGAATCCAGCTCGTGACAGAAAGTAACCGCTCATGAATAGAATAGGATCAAAGGAAAGATACAGTAATCCTCATACCAAAGAGTAGTTACATATCCCTTCTATAATAATAGTACTCTCAGTTCTATAGGCAGCATCTCAATGTGATAAAAATCCCGTGCTTCCGGGCGATGGTTCCACTGCTGGATAAACAACTCGGCAAAGTTTGTCCGTCGACAGCAAACGAAGGATGGCCCCGGTTACACCAAAGCACACCACACCTGAAAAAACTGTACTTTAGACCCGATTTGGTTAAATAAAAAATATCGTATAGAGAACAAAGACATGAGTTGGCGAAAAAAATAGCTGACTGAGTCTTCTGTTCATTAAT
>NW_027344368.1:0-207 GCF_012295235.1 Primulina huaijiensis
ATCTGGTGGGGATAGTGAAAGGTATTGATCCAGAATGGCCCTGCCTCTCGTGGGAAAAGGTACGAAGAATTCTCATCCCTGTCCACAGAGATGGGCATTAGTTTTTGTTAAAACTCGTGACAGGGGTGAATAAGTGCAGTATATTTGACTTGTAGCAGAGACACGACCCCAACGTCAAAGCTCTGAATGAGGACATAGAGCCTATAC
>NW_027344369.1:0-207 GCF_012295235.1 Primulina huaijiensis
TAGAGGTTGCGGAGGAAACATAAGTCCACCAGTAAAGTATTCAAGGAAAAGGGTGAAATAACCCGACGGCGGGTTATGACAATCATCTCGAGGTCCCGGAACCTTAATGTCACATTCGGGTGGTATTCCAAGAACTTCGCGCAAACCCCGGACATCTTGGCCAGACAGAGCCTCTTTATCGTCACCGTCTAAAGGTTCGTTCCATTC
>NW_027344370.1:0-207 GCF_012295235.1 Primulina huaijiensis
TTAATTGGTGAAAGAGTGTTTAGAAGGGGGGTTGAATAAACACTTGACGATTTTCACAACCTTTTCAAATATTGAGTCAGTTTAGTGATAAACTGAATCTCGGAATCTTGTCAGTCAATATCAATCAGTTAACAATAAAGTGTGGAATAAACTGACTGATAAATAGAATAAAAACTGAAGTAATAACACACAAGATTTTATGGATGT
>NW_027344371.1:0-207 GCF_012295235.1 Primulina huaijiensis
TCTGAGAATATTCTTTTTAAAATAAGATTTGAAGTAGATGGGTTGTAGATGAATATAATATTTGGTGCATAAATTGCACTATTTTAAAGTAGAATTGCTTTAAAATAGAATTTTGAGTTGGAGATGGCCTTACTCGTGTATTTTTGGTGCACGTGAAGAACCTAGAATTATATAAAATAGAATTTTGAGTTGGAGATGGCCTTACTC
>NW_027344372.1:0-207 GCF_012295235.1 Primulina huaijiensis
TCTTCTATACTTTCTAGTGCAAGTTAGAAGAAGAACAAGTAATCCAGTCGTCGACCGGATTATAAGATTAAAGAAAGAAGATTTGAAGAACGTACGTGGGATTTACAACTAGAGCTATTTCCGCTAATCCCGTAATAGTTGGAGCCTTGTGAATCTTTCACAAAAGGTAAAAGTTTTCTAACTCCTTATGTATGTTTATTTATTTAA
>NW_027344373.1:0-207 GCF_012295235.1 Primulina huaijiensis
TTTGTGTCTAGGACCCTAGCCGACCGAGCCACTCTTGAACAAACCTGTTTTGCACTCTCCTAGGACCCTAAAGTCTAACTCAAACCCAGCCCAGGCGCCCTGGACAGAGCCCACAAGTCTACGCAAAACACAGAACCTGCGCGCCCCTCCTTAGCGTCTCTAGGGTAGGAGTCCTTGCTGCCAAGGACTCCTCCCAAGCCCATTAGC
>NW_027344374.1:0-207 GCF_012295235.1 Primulina huaijiensis
ATCTTCTATACTTTCTAATGCAAGTTAGAAGAGGAACAATAATCCAGTCGTGGACCGGATTATAAGATTGAAGAAAGAAGATTTGAAGAACGCACGTGGGATTTACAACAAGAGCTATTTCCACTAATCTCGTAATAGTTGGAGCCTTGTGAATTTTTCACCAAAGGTAAAAGTTTTCTAACTCCTTATGTATGTTTATTTATTTAA
>NW_027344375.1:0-207 GCF_012295235.1 Primulina huaijiensis
ATTATACTATGATAATTAGATCATGGGTTGATTATAAAAGTGGTTGAGAAGTCAAAACCTTAGCCTCCGACCACCATATTTTCGAGAATCACTCTTCCAAAAGATAAAAAAAAAAAAAAAATTTCGGCCACCTCTCTTGAGAAAGAAATCTGAGCCGTCTCACAAATATTTTTCTCATACGTAAAATCTCTTCCATATTTTCTAGTG
>NW_027344376.1:0-207 GCF_012295235.1 Primulina huaijiensis
ATTGTAAAATAAAAGTTTACAAAAATTTATTTTCAAAAATAATAATTTTTTTCCTTTAAAGTCCTTCGTTTGACTAAAACTGGCTTCCCGGATAAATTAGGTTTCGACTCGTAAAATAATTTAGAATCCAGAATTTTTAGAAAATTTTAATCATATTTGATCATTTTATCGAGCTTTAAAAATATTTATCGAAAAATATTTTCATCT
>NW_027344377.1:0-207 GCF_012295235.1 Primulina huaijiensis
GAAGCAGATATGAGAAGTCGCTATCCGGAACTCTTTGGTAAGATTAAATTTCGAGGACGAAATTTATTTAAGCGGGGGAGGAACTGTAGAGCCAAATTCAGTACACGTAAAACCCATGCGCTTATTTAAATTGTTAAATCATTTAATTTAATTTTAAATTGATTTTTTTAGATGCATGATTTATGAAATTGCATTATTTTAAATTAT
>NW_027344378.1:0-207 GCF_012295235.1 Primulina huaijiensis
TAAAATAAATTAAAATAATTTAAATTTTTTATTTTTATAATTACCGCATATACAGTAGGCCGGTGAGGGAGCCAAAAATTAATTTTTAATTTGAATTTTGTTGACGTGACATATATTTTTTTTTTAGATTTGTATATTTATACTATAAATTGATAAATTATAAAAAAAAATACTATAGTTTGATTT
The DNA here is from genome assembly GCF_012295235.1 of Primulina huaijiensis. Lineage (NCBI taxonomy): Eukaryota > Viridiplantae > Streptophyta > Magnoliopsida > Lamiales > Gesneriaceae > Primulina > Primulina huaijiensis. The sequence continues at coordinate 187 of NW_027344378.1, forward strand.
TATTTTTTAAAAGTACTATAA
>NW_027344379.1:0-207 GCF_012295235.1 Primulina huaijiensis
CATAATTTCAAATCATATCAAAACTTAGTAAAACTTACGTCCAGTTGAAGTCTCTGTCGATAGGAACACAGTACTGAAGTCGGATTACCAATCTGACGGACGGATCTTCCGTAGACTTCAAATTTCTACAAGAACATGCGTAAGGATTTTCACAACTTTCATCATGAGCTTCTCTCGGTTTCTTGTGAATAAGAGACAAATGCCAAT
>NW_027344380.1:0-207 GCF_012295235.1 Primulina huaijiensis
TCCTTAAAATTCTCAATTTGTGCCATTCAATCCTTAAATCCCCCTTGGTAGAGCATGCATCTTAAATAAATTCTACGTTTTTATATTTCCAAAAATCGTCGTAGTCTTCGAACCATTAATCCTTATATGGAATCCTCAAAAATTAATTCAACTAGCAAACACGAACCCTCAATATTTTCTTAGAAAATCTACATGCCCCAAAAGCAT
>NW_027344381.1:0-207 GCF_012295235.1 Primulina huaijiensis
TAGCCTTTCTTTAAATGTAAATAAAATCTCTTAATTTAAAATAAATTGTTCAAGTGTCAAATCTTCAAAAACTTTAAAATCATAAGATCATCTAATAATTAAATTAGGCTTTTAAAATGGTGAAGCTAAATAAATCTTTTAAAATGCCCCAATCCTCACTTAAAAATAAAATACCACGTTTTAAAATTGCCAAAATCGTCGCCGGTC
>NW_027344382.1:0-207 GCF_012295235.1 Primulina huaijiensis
TTTACCCAAAATCAATTGCTATAACCAATTTTATCTTTCATCAAAACTTAAAATCCAAAATTATACATTTTTATATTCTCAAAGTCGTTGCAATCCTCGAATAATTATTACATATGAGTAATTCCCAAAAATTAATTCGACTAATAGCCACGAGTCATAAATATTTATTAGAAAATCTATGTGTCCCAAAGCATTCATAATATTCAT
>NW_027344383.1:0-207 GCF_012295235.1 Primulina huaijiensis
TGAACTTTCGGTTCTTGGTGTTTGCGTGGATCATGGTTGGCTTCTAGCCCATAGCCATGGTTTAGACAACACCCCATTATGTCTAGATCAAACCATGGTCGATCATATGGCCAATAAAACGATACAAGACAGCAAGGTGATTCAATACGTCACAGTATAGATTTTTTTGATGCTCTCGGGTGAAGCTTTGGATTGTCATAGGTGTTT
>NW_027344384.1:0-207 GCF_012295235.1 Primulina huaijiensis
ATGGGGTATGTGTACATGGCCGAAATTAGGAGTGAAAAAAAAATTCTAGTACTTTTTAAGCGAAAGAAAGGCAGACGTTTCAGAAGAAATAAAAAAGAACAGAGGTATGGCTGAAAGTCGTTCCCTAACTCAAGATTCAATTAGCAAACGGGTTGAATTTTCGGAGACAGCTGTTTCAAAAAAGATAGACATGCTGCAAACTATTAT
>NW_027344385.1:0-207 GCF_012295235.1 Primulina huaijiensis
TTGAAAAGTTTAAAATATTAAAATCACCTAATAAATTAAATTAGGTTTTAAACGCTTAAAATTTCATAAATAATTTAAAATTTCAATTTTCTAGACTTGAATTAAAATATCACATTACTCATAAATCGCCTAAATCGTCTCCGGTCTCTTTTCCCTATCCCATGTCGAATATTCGCCTGAAACATAAAACTCAAGAAAACGTTTTAA
>NW_027344386.1:0-207 GCF_012295235.1 Primulina huaijiensis
CCTGCGAAAGACCTTCGATACAACACTTCTCCGACTATCATATAGCGCGAACACTTTGTCTTTAACGTACGAGCTTCCCTAGGGTCCTCAAGAAGCTTTCCCTCCTTCAAGTAATCAATTATGCCAGTTCTCCAATCCTCTTCCTCCTGTTCAACTGCGGGAGAACTCGTGTGAGGTGTGAGTTCAACTTGGAATACCACATCTCTA
>NW_027344387.1:0-207 GCF_012295235.1 Primulina huaijiensis
AGAGATTACATTAAATTAAGAATTTTAAAAAGTAATTTTGTAGTTTGTCAAATTAACTAATTAAAGAAGATGAGTATTGTTATTTTTAAAATTTATTTTATTTACTAATTTTTTAATTGTTTTAGAGTGCATGGGGTTCATAACTGAAGGCATTATTTATTAACTAGGTGTTCGAACCTCAATATTTGAGGTGTTTACCCAGATTTG
>NW_027344388.1:0-207 GCF_012295235.1 Primulina huaijiensis
GAATCTCCACAACCTCCTCCAACTGATCCCTCCAAGAAAATTATCACTGAATCTAGTGATAAACCTGCACCAGTTGGAGTGAGAGCACCACTTATCACGTCACCAGGTTTATTACTTTGCCTGCTCCCAGACCAAAGGGAGTGATGATTCGTGAAAATGTGAATTCAACAACATCAGGGCTGAGCCTTACTCATGCCCTCACTGACC
>NW_027344389.1:0-207 GCF_012295235.1 Primulina huaijiensis
ACGAAAACAAAAACAAACAAAAGAAAAATAGAAGATCCAAATCCCACACAAATATGACACGCTAGACAAGGTCATATTTCTCAAAGAAAGATGCACAAGCTAGTGGGAAAAGCCATGTTTGACTTGTCAAACATAAATTCTCTACCTACTTGTGAGTATAGCCTAAAAGGAAAAATGACTAAGACTCCATTCAATGGAAACGTGGAA
>NW_027344390.1:0-207 GCF_012295235.1 Primulina huaijiensis
TCTTGCCCAAGGAATAATAATGATACGAGAGCAGTACCTCTTTTTCTTTTAATAAACTCTCGGATGCCCTTTTTTTTTAATTAAGGAATCAAAATCATTATAATATTTCTAATCTTTAATTTACTTAATTAATCTCATTAATTAAGTCAATTAAAAATTCTAAATATTTCCATCCCATATCATGGTAAATCTCGATCTTTAATGCAT
>NW_027344391.1:0-207 GCF_012295235.1 Primulina huaijiensis
CATCACTCAGTTCCAGAATTAACAAATGAGGGAATCGTCTTTCTATTTCTCGCAAGAAGGAATGGATTTCATGTCTGTGAATTCATATTCCCATCCATTCATTTCAAATATAAATCTAAAATGCAAGTATTAAGAATGATCAATCGCAAAAATTAAACAAGTAAATTAAGAATCATATTGAAATGAACAGGAGTTTATAATCACTTC
>NW_027344392.1:0-207 GCF_012295235.1 Primulina huaijiensis
TTACTTATAATTTTGGAATAATTAAGAACATGTGACAACAAATTTCATTTTAAGTTATATTCTAAATTATAACCACGTAAATATTGTAAATTATTTTTTTAATTGCAACTATACATATTATTTATTTTAAGCATAATACCCTCGAGTTAAGTTGAAATAAAGCGAAATTAAGTATGAATTAACGGGAAATATTGAAATAGAGGAAAT
>NW_027344393.1:0-207 GCF_012295235.1 Primulina huaijiensis
AAATATGTACATATTTTCTATGCCATTTGATCTACATCACAGGTTATTCTAGTATTCAAGAAACATAGCAGTTAGCAAGCAGATCCATCCTTAAGCTTCAACTCTGCCATCTAAAGTTACCACAAATTCGTTTTCTTTCCCGCGTCATGTCTAAGATCTATGATACCATGCCTTTAATGTTTACTTTTGTTTACTGCTTTTTCTAGT
>NW_027344394.1:0-207 GCF_012295235.1 Primulina huaijiensis
TCCCACTTTGGGAGTGTCGTCCTCGTTCGCTATGGTGAATGCAAATAAACTTTCTGCTTAGAGTATCAAGAAAAGAACACTCGATGTCATTATTCCACAACAAACGCATGAACCCAAAAAATATCACTCTTCTCATTTCATGTAACCATATATCATCCAATAAGGAAATTTAAAACTAAAACATCAGTTCGAAATACATAAGAAAAG
>NW_027344395.1:0-207 GCF_012295235.1 Primulina huaijiensis
TTGATTGTCTCCAACTTGGGGAATGTATGACAGTTCATCGCCGCTATTTTCTTCCATTCTACAATATGAAATGAACAAAATTACTTTTGGTAAGATATTTAAATTCCTTTTTCTTGATTAAAATGGTGAGTTTTTAAGCAATCTGTGCTTATTTTTAGTTGATCAGTGTTAAACTTTGATGAATATTTATGGTTTTCTGCTTTTTGA
>NW_027344396.1:0-207 GCF_012295235.1 Primulina huaijiensis
TGCCGTAAACAGGACATGAAAAATTTTTGAAATGTATATGCGTATAGATTCCCACTAGAAACTCTTATGTATATGTGATATGCTTCTACTGCTAACCATGCCATACATGTTATTACAGAACGTTGTGTCTTATTTATATTAGAGACTACAGTTATTTCAACAGTATTCATCCATTTAACTCGGAGTCGATAAATACCATACCCTTCT
>NW_027344397.1:0-207 GCF_012295235.1 Primulina huaijiensis
GAAGATCTTGTCACCGCACTGCATGACATGGTAGATGAGTTTAAATTAAGTACTATCACAGCAGTTTAATGAAGCTAAAGCAGAAAAGCAAAACTTGGAAAACAAGTTGACTCTCTCAGCTGCTCGCAGCAAAAAGAGGTCAATAGTTTGAGAGTAAAGCTGAGTCTGCTAACAGCTGAAAACGATGACCTGCGAAGATTGTTCCAT
>NW_027344398.1:0-207 GCF_012295235.1 Primulina huaijiensis
ATGCGTACAAGAGTGAAGGAGTTGGCTATAAAGGAGAGCGATTCTAAGGACATATTGGAAAAGTATCACGCTCATTCTTTGGTCTTGACAGATGGCAGTACTGCACAGGAGTCAATCTGCAACGCATGCGTTAAGCCCATTTCACCTCCATATTACAATTGCAGTGCTCAATCTGAATGCAATTTTCTCCTCCACAAATTTTGTGCA
>NW_027344399.1:0-207 GCF_012295235.1 Primulina huaijiensis
TTGGGATTTTCGGGTTCGGGTCAGATCGAGTTGGACCCGATAGCTTACTCGAAAAAATTGATCGAGTTGGGTTGGGTTCGGGTCAACCCGGAGTTGGCCGAAAATTTTAAATTTTTTTAAAAGAATATATAATTAATAAATATTGCCTACATTTTTATATAATATATGTTTGAAAAAATATTTATTGTATATTTATATCATAAATTT
>NW_027344400.1:0-207 GCF_012295235.1 Primulina huaijiensis
GCGGCCGATCCTTTGGCTTGGGCAAGTGAAGTTTTGATTTTTTTTTTCTCATTCTCTCTTCGATTTTCTTCCTCGTTCTTCTTTCCAACAACAATCACTTGACTCCCTTGCATACCAAAGTGAGTTTTTGGTTTTGACAAGAAAAAAGGTATGAAAAAATATAAATCGTCCTCCGTTCGTCACCGACGTTCCACCGCTACGGTATTC
>NW_027344401.1:0-207 GCF_012295235.1 Primulina huaijiensis
TGTTAAAAGCACAAGGTGCCGAGCACACGATCCATCACAAATAAATTAAAAAATTGAAAACAAAATTGAAAATAGAAATAAGGGCTATCAAACAACATACCTCTAACAAAAGGCAGGGGTCTTTTTTATTATTAATTTAAAAACAAAAAAATATTTCAAAAGTACTTTCAAAATAAAATAAATTTCAAAATTACGTTAAAACGTTAT
>NW_027344402.1:0-207 GCF_012295235.1 Primulina huaijiensis
TGAGCAAAAATGGTAGGGCGATTGACAGTTTGCAGAGAAGATACGACCCTGACTGACTCCTTTTCACGTGCTGAGGTGATTACCTTCTCGGATGGATCAGTTGATTGAGGCAACTGATCTCTAGCTGAAACTTCAGCTGGAATGGCTTTTAGAGGAATAGCATGAATAGGCTGTTGAGCGTCGGAAGGTTTCAGTCTTTCAGTTTGA
>NW_027344403.1:0-207 GCF_012295235.1 Primulina huaijiensis
GTGTTTCAAGTCAGAACTGAGCTGCGGATATCGCAAAACAAAACCAATAAGCACTGTCTATACCGCAGCCTGCGGGCATACCCGCCACTCGACCCTGGGTTTTTGAATGCAGAGTAGCAGTGGTCCTTCGAATAGCAGCCCCAGGCCTTATCCGTTGCGACAAAAGAAATGAGATGGCTGGTCGAAGCAGCCCAAGGCTCTACATCC
>NW_027344404.1:0-681 GCF_012295235.1 Primulina huaijiensis
TAAGTTCATTCTTTTCATTAGTGATCACCGTAATCCCACCTTTCTCTGGCACGCATTGAACAGGACTTACCCAAGCACTATGTGAAATAGGATAGATAATACCTGAATCGAGAAGCTTAATAGTTTCAGCCTTCACTACCTCTTGCATCTTTGGATTTAGTCGTCTTTGAGGTTGCACGAGAGGTGAGTACTTTTCTTCCATCAAGATTTTATGCATGCATATCGATGGACTGATTCCGTTGATGTCTACCAGCTTCCAGGCGAATGCCCTTTTGTGCTCTTTGAGAACTTGCAACAATTTTTTCTCCATAGCATCTGTCAAAGCAGTAGAAATAATGACAGGCAAAGTGTTATTTTCACCTAGGTATACGTACTTTAAGTGCGGAGGTAAGGGTTTGAGTTCAAGCATCGGTGGTTCTTCGATGCTTGACTTTGGAGGGATCAAATCTCTGCGCTCTCCTAGATCTTCTAGTCTCATCCTTATCGGTCTTCTCCATAGATGGTTGGCATTAAGTATGCCACTATTTCAGCTTTTTCTGCGTCCAAGTCATCATCCTCCAATTCAGTTGTGAGGGTGGCTTCCAAAGGGTCCCTAAGAGCATCCTGCACATAGTTAGACACGAGAACATCAACAGTATCAATTCTATAACAATTATCAGAGTGCAGTGTGTGCTTAAGTGC
>NW_027344405.1:0-207 GCF_012295235.1 Primulina huaijiensis
TAAATGATCCATGTCCTTCGGGCAGTGAGATGTATCCTTATGTCATCTCCAATCATAAAATATATTTTGGTGTAAATTTTATATTAAAATAATGCGATTTTTGTACCAAATACAACATTCATCTCCAGCTCATTTACTTCAAATCTTACACAAAAAAAAGATTATTCTCGAAATATTCTTTTTATTTATATTATTTATAAATCATTA
>NW_027344406.1:0-207 GCF_012295235.1 Primulina huaijiensis
ATTATTGTTATTAACATTCACCATCTGCGCAGCTAACCGATTCAGAAAAATGATGTACTTCTCGAAATGGTAACTCTTCGAAAAGGGCAGCTGTTTCGATCAACAGACCAAGTTCTTCTGGTGTCGAGTAGTGGCCGTGTTGTCGAACCCAAGCCATCATCGTTCTTAAGAGCTGCTAAAGACCCTCTTCGCAGCTTCGACTTTCTC
>NW_027344407.1:0-207 GCF_012295235.1 Primulina huaijiensis
CTGCCATCTTTCTTCTTGACAAACAGAACTGGAGCACCCCAAGGAGAAAAACTAGGGTGGAAGAAACCCTTATCTAGCAGATCTTGAATCTGATCTTTGAGCTCCTTCATCTCTGCAGGAACTAACCGGTAGGGTGCTTTAGATATCGGCATTGTGCCTGGAATAAGCTCAATCGAAAAGTCCACCTCTCTGTCTGGTGGGATGCCT
>NW_027344408.1:0-207 GCF_012295235.1 Primulina huaijiensis
GGCCCATTAGATAATATTTAAAATATTTTGTTTAGGTTGCTTTTCAAAAATAATAACTGAGCCTCCAAAAAGTCCATATTTTCGTCAAAGATTGATTGTCAGTTTAAAATACGACTCGGCGCGTAAAAACACATTAAAATTTACCATTTTCTAAAATACAATTTAAAATATACCATATATTAAATAACTAAAAATAATCATTTAATA
>NW_027344409.1:0-207 GCF_012295235.1 Primulina huaijiensis
TAAACGATCTCGATAACGAACTATACCATCCACCTCTGAATATAAATTCCGGCCCTTGGCTTCATCTCTAGCTCTCCCCTTTTGCAATTGCTCATCGGTAGACTCTCCATCACGAATTATGTCTCTCAAAGTCGACTGTAATGATAAAGTGGCAAGATTAGGGGCCTCGCCCCTAGCATAGAATGTAAGCTCAAACCGCTGTATCTC
>NW_027344410.1:0-207 GCF_012295235.1 Primulina huaijiensis
ACTCCTTGATCTTCATATAGATTATGATGCAGAAAATCTTCCATCTCCTACACGAGTTATGACTTCATCTCTGCCTTTTGGTAAAGGATTGTTGTTGGGACATGAATCAGCGAAACCCGAGTGGCCAGTCCCCAGACAATTTCTGAGGAAAGAGAATGCTATAATGCATCCTTATGAGACTGATGCTGTCAAAGCTGTTTCCACTTA
>NW_027344411.1:0-207 GCF_012295235.1 Primulina huaijiensis
AATTGATTGTAAGTGAAACTGAAACTGAATCGGAGAAAGCCCCTTCTCCGAAAATTATGAAAAAGCCAAGGACATTGAAAACCAAACCAGCAGCTGCTTTGGAAGTCATCCCAGCTGAGAGAATGAGGCCAACTGGAGCTGAACAGTCTATCAGTGCCATACCAATCAGGGCAGTTCCAGTTGCACCCTCAACTGAACATCAGTTAC
>NW_027344412.1:0-207 GCF_012295235.1 Primulina huaijiensis
CTGAATTATGTCGAAGATTAATTGTCAGGAACCTATGATTTGATTAACAAGTGATTTATATATTTTTATTTACGTCATTTACTTATTTATCAAATCTGATATATTTATTTAATTGACAGCTTGATTTGTCTTGTTTTAACTCGTCCCGTTTCTACAGCAACCATGGAACGAGCATTTTCATCAATGAAACTTGTTAAAACAACTCTT
>NW_027344413.1:0-207 GCF_012295235.1 Primulina huaijiensis
AAAATACAAATTTCCATATTTATGATATTTATTTTGCACATAAAATGTGTATATATCATAAACAATTTCTATAGAACCCCACATGGCATAACAAAGACATCAATTGAACACAATTAATTCCTACATTGCAATAATTAATTAGAGATTACGATTTTATGCTGTAGTCTACCCTATTGTTTTTTTTTTTTTTTTTTTTTTTTTTTTTTT
>NW_027344414.1:0-207 GCF_012295235.1 Primulina huaijiensis
ACTTATGACTTAAATTATGTCCCCTGTACTGGAATGCCCGAGTTCCATCCTCACGGGCTCCCAAACGGAAATACCCTTGCTACTCAAGCTTCCTAGCTACTCGGGTAATTTGCTGGTAATATCCCGGGAGCTCACAGCTATCTGGGCTCAAAACCGATGATGATTAGGAGTGTTCAAACTTCGGATAAAACCGAAAAAATCGAAAAT
>NW_027344415.1:0-207 GCF_012295235.1 Primulina huaijiensis
TCTAAATGATTACTTGAAACATCATCTACAGAATCAGAATGAAACGAACTTGAAGGCATAGTTTCTCAAGTTCTGTCGGTCCTCTTGTATTATTCGCTAGGCCGATACCAGACGAGAATGGTTGCATTCTAACATCTCAAAAGTTTGATGCGTTGCACCTATGGGATCCCGTCCAATACGCGTGCCTAATCACATAGCTAAATGCAT
>NW_027344416.1:0-207 GCF_012295235.1 Primulina huaijiensis
AAACCCCACTGACATGCCTTACCAAGTAACATAGCCTTCCGAATGCGTTTCGACACATCCTTAGATTGACAACACACTGCACATCACTGGCTTCAATAATCCTATGCAAGTGGTTTACTAGAGTACATATTCTTTCTGCCACATTGTATGAAATATCTGTTCGGCGACACCTATGCTTACGTGGTGCTATGAGCTTCTGGTAATACC
>NW_027344417.1:0-207 GCF_012295235.1 Primulina huaijiensis
AGAAGATCGATATTATATATTTTGAAGTTTTATGGATTAATGTAACTTAAAATTTAAGATTAGCAACAATTTTATATTTGGGATGTACTAGTAAATAGCTAAGTTACGTAAATTTGGGGTCGTAAGGTAAAGATTCGATTCAAAGATCGTAGGTCAATATTTTTATGGGTTTAAGATAAGGTTTAACTTTTGAGTGTAGTACCAAGG
>NW_027344418.1:0-207 GCF_012295235.1 Primulina huaijiensis
TTGGCCTAGGGCCCTTAGACATGGTTCAAGCCACACCTTAGGATGCTGGGAAGAGACTCTGATCGGTAGTTCAAGCCCCAATGGCCATTAGCCTTGTAATCAAAGCAAAGCAAGCACAGCTGCTGCCACTGAAATGTGACAGCAGCATGGCTTCGGTTCAGAGGTCATGTTTGAGTCCTTGGTTGGCTTTCAGCCTATGGCCTTGGA
>NW_027344419.1:0-207 GCF_012295235.1 Primulina huaijiensis
AAAGTAGAATTTTTGTGTTTGAATTAACAATGTTTAGTTAGCTGATGACTTCACTAGTGAAGCAATGCAAGTGGGTGTATGGGAGAATGGAACATTGATGTTGAATTCATGAAAAGCTTATGTACCAGGACGAATTTAGGAATTAAGGTTTGGAAGGCTTGAACTTAATGTAATAAATCATATATTATTACCAAAAATGTAATAAAT
>NW_027344420.1:0-207 GCF_012295235.1 Primulina huaijiensis
TTCCGTGAGGGGAATTCGGTGGCGGATGCGTTGGCACTGGAGGCTTATACACATAGGCGTTTTTCTCTAGTTCTAGGACCCTCCCTCCCTACCCTTGTTTACACCTTTGCCCGATCTGATCTCTTTGGGCTCCCCTATCTCAGAGCCAGATGATACTCGCCGTTGTAAAAAAAAAAAAAAAAAAAAAAAAAAAAAAAAAAAAAAAAA
>NW_027344421.1:0-207 GCF_012295235.1 Primulina huaijiensis
TAACCATTAGAAAGCTACGATATAATGCTACAACTTTCATATTTTTGGTTTTGTCCAAATCATTGTGGAAGACAAGCCAAAAGGGTCCCAAAGTGTGTCGTGTATACCATCATTCCTTTACTGACAGATGTTAGGAAAATGGGAATAATGTTTTACTCAGACCTTCAAATGACCTGAAACTAATCGGAGATTCAAGCTAAGACATAG
>NW_027344422.1:0-207 GCF_012295235.1 Primulina huaijiensis
AGAAATTAAATATAACGATGAAAATTATAAGCCGTTCAAAAAGGGCTTCACCCATTTTTTTTATTCATAATAATTTTTTAATTTGGCTAGAAATTGATTTTAGAGTAGGTCTCTTGTGAGACAGTCTTATGAATCTTTATCTGTGAGACGGGTCAACTTTAACGATATTCACAATAAAAATTAATATTTTTAGCATAAAAAGTAATA
>NW_027344423.1:0-207 GCF_012295235.1 Primulina huaijiensis
AACTTAAACTTATTTACCCAAAAATAAATTTCCATAACCAATCTTACTTTTCATCAACTTAAAATCCCAATTTATCTATTTTCTTATTCCAAAGTCGTTGTAACCCTCGAATAATTATTCCTTATGTCTAATTCCCACAAATTAATTCGACTAGTAACCATGAATCATAAATATTTTCTTAGTGAATCTACGATTCCCAAAGACATT
>NW_027344424.1:0-207 GCF_012295235.1 Primulina huaijiensis
TACATGGACTACCTCTATGAAGCTCCGAATTGGTTTATTAATATTAATACTCACTCTAAACAAAGATGGAAAACGCTCTTTCAAAGACTGACCCAAACCCCCCCAAACATCCTCCCAGAACCTAATGTGATTTCCCCCTCTCAAAACCGTTCCACTCAAAAGATGGATTGCCGGGAATGTTCGAGAAATATATTTCCAAGGGCTTCT
>NW_027344425.1:0-207 GCF_012295235.1 Primulina huaijiensis
TTTTACCCCGACAATTTGGTAAGTCGATCGACCAATAAAATTTTATACAATAGTAATTAAATATTATAGTTTAATAAATGAGCAAGCAACCAATTAACCAAACACTTAATAAAAAGTAAATTGTGACATTTATTGAACGAAATAATTTGAATCATATAGTATAAAACTTTTAAATAAAGTTATTGCACTGTATATGTGTGTGCCGTA
>NW_027344426.1:0-207 GCF_012295235.1 Primulina huaijiensis
TTGCTTTTTGTGATTGAAGAATCACATCATTTGGTATCAGAGCTTTTGGTTTCTTTTGATTCAAGTAAGTTTTATCGTTTTTATTATCAGATATGTGCTCTATCGTTCTGTTTTCAGATATGCCTTATTCTATTGCTTCTTGTCGTTTCTTGAATCTTGTGATTCTCTAAATTTCATGAGCCGTCCTTCGTTTTTTTTTTTTTTTTT
>NW_027344427.1:0-459 GCF_012295235.1 Primulina huaijiensis
AAAATAAGAGATTAGAAATAAATATAAGAATTTGATTCTTATTTTTCAAGCAGAGGCATCCGAAAGTTTTGTTCCTCACAATATATGCTTTAGGCTTTTCAAGAAAAATAGGCTTGCTCTAAAAATCTTTTTCGAAAGAAAAAAAAAATTTGGCTTATAGTATTGAGTCGAATATTTTTCGTGTTCTATCTCTATGCAAAAATATCTTCTAATTTTCTAGTGCAAATTAAAAGAGGAACAAATAATCCGGTCGTGGACCTGATTCGGAGATCGAAGAACGTTCGTAGGGATTTACAACAAGAGCTAGGTCCGCTAATACCGGTGTAGTTGGAGCCAAGTGAAAAATTTCACTAAAGGTATAATTCTTTAACATCCTATGAATGTTTTGATTTTGAAAACCATACGAACGCCCAGTCAAATATATTTTGATTGTCAAAATAAAATAAAAATTTTAAAACT
>NW_027344428.1:0-207 GCF_012295235.1 Primulina huaijiensis
CTCTGTATCTCACAATACCATCGGACATTGTGTAGAGTACACTGCCCCTGGCCTCGTCCTTCAGTCTCCATTTCTGTAAATGCTCATCCAAATGCTGACCCTTATGGATTCGATCTAGCAAAGAAGACTGGACTATCAGATTAGACAGCTTAGGAGCTCTGTCTTTAGGATAAACCTCTAACCCAAATCTCTGAATCTCTGACTGAA
>NW_027344429.1:0-207 GCF_012295235.1 Primulina huaijiensis
CACATGAAGTATCTCACCTTGAGGTTCTTTTGTTGTTTGATGGTTCCTCTGAAGTTCCTTCGCTTGAATGGCTGATAAGACCTCTTCAAGCGAGATTGTCTTTTCTCTTCCATACAACATAGCTTCTCTGAAATTGTCATATGCATAAGGGAGTGCATTCAGCAGAAACAGAGCCTTGTCCTCCTCTTCAAGTTTGATGTCCACATT
>NW_027344430.1:0-207 GCF_012295235.1 Primulina huaijiensis
ACGAGCTATCCCCTTGAAGCACTCCTCTCGGCTATTCATCCTGCAACAACCAGCAACAAGTCTAAACCCCAAAACACCATCAATACACCCTGATCAGCCTCTTAACATCCGAAAAATCGCAGCCCCCTTGCACGACAGTACATAAAACGTGAGTTGGAGTAAGCAAAACATGGGTTTTCATGTCAATACCGTTAAAACATGCAAGCA
>NW_027344431.1:0-207 GCF_012295235.1 Primulina huaijiensis
TACGATTGGAAGTGGAAATGGGTCGAGAGAAGTTTCCAAGACATGTGATTCCCCACCCGCAGCACCAACAAAGTCTTTCAAACGACACAATGTGAAAGGGACTGATTCAAAGCTGTGGTCGCCATATTCAACTGGCGTAGAGTGGTCGCCGGTGACACAAATGTAGTATTGGAATGCCCCACTTGACTCTGCTTGCCAAAGGAGCTT
>NW_027344432.1:0-207 GCF_012295235.1 Primulina huaijiensis
GTCTTGGCACATTTATCAGTACAGAGACCTCTACAAGGGGAAATTCAGTGCTTTGATTTTGAATTTTATGCTAGGGGAGAGGCCCTAATCTCGCTATATTGACAGTGCATTCCATTTTGTGAGATAGAATTCGAGCCGGACAGTCTGATGATGAGCAATTGTAGAAATGGAGACAACGAGATGAATCAAAGGGCAGCATGTTATATT
>NW_027344433.1:0-207 GCF_012295235.1 Primulina huaijiensis
AAAACTCTTTGCAACAACCCACTCCAATCAGGACTTATCACACTGCCGATTTCGGAACTCTTCGTGATCACTTTACACTTCTGAAAATTAAGAACCATCGGTTCACCAGACACTTCTATAAATCAGATAACCACAAGGTTATTGATGAAAATAAGCAATCTAGTTTTGGTAGCACAAATATGATCCTTGAGAGATCGGATATCTTTC
>NW_027344434.1:0-207 GCF_012295235.1 Primulina huaijiensis
AAACTTGTTTAAAAGATCCAGTATTCCTCAACTTTTCTGTGGAACGATACTGCAAGTTTTCCAGCAGTTTACCGGGATCAATGTGATCATGTTTTATGCCCCTGTGTTGTTTCAAACTATTGGGCTCGGGTCAGATGCTTCGTTACTATCAGCCGTGGTTACAGGTTCTGTGAATTCGGGCTCCACTTTGGTTGCAATATTCGGTGT
>NW_027344435.1:0-207 GCF_012295235.1 Primulina huaijiensis
CAAAGTATGATACATCTTTCGATTTCCTGGATGAATGCTATGTCGGCTACACTGTGCTTCACGTAGTATAGCTTCTTTCAGATCTTTCAAATTAGGAACCACAAGGCTCCCATTAAAGCGCAAACTACCATTTGAAGCAACACTGAATTTATCTGACTGATATGTTTGAGCCAATTCTTTCAATCTATGAATGTGCGGATCAGTTCT
>NW_027344436.1:0-207 GCF_012295235.1 Primulina huaijiensis
GAACAGTCTAGTTTAAAATTTGATTTATCTACACTTATTATATTAGTAGCATGAAGCATGTGTGATACACGTAAATATCAATTATATAATAAAGATTAAAATTTTGAATTTTTTTAAAAAAAATTTGAATCATTTTATTATTTATCTGGGTTTAATCTCTTATCATATTAGACGAATAAATCAATTAAAAACTTATATAACTTACTT
>NW_027344437.1:0-207 GCF_012295235.1 Primulina huaijiensis
AAAATATTATTTTTTATGTTAAGAGTATTATTTTTTATTATAAATGTCGATATGGTTGACCCGTCTGACAGATAAAGATTAATGAAACCGTCTCATAAGAGACCTACTCGATACTAAAATAATCAGGCTTTATATTTGAAAGTGGGTCTTGAAAATATATGGGAATTTGAAAAACATCCGTCCTGATATCAATCACATTGGATAACA
>NW_027344438.1:0-207 GCF_012295235.1 Primulina huaijiensis
ATGTTTGTGCAGAGGATCCATCCATGTTTTTACTTTCTTTTTGTTATGCGAAAATAGAGAGAAAGATGAGAGATTTTATAGGGGTAGGGTAATATGTTATCATGACAAAACTATGAGACACAACTATAAGAAGAATAAACAGTAAAAACAATAATCACACAGATGCATATAGACAGTAGTGTGATTGTGGCTCACAATTTTCCTCTG
>NW_027344439.1:0-207 GCF_012295235.1 Primulina huaijiensis
AAGACCAAGTATAGACTTCGAGTTCTGATGCTAAGGAAACAGCTATCATAAAAGAAACTCCTCAAGGAAAGCGCTTCAAAATTACGCTGAGCAAAAAGAACATTAAACGCGTCAATAAATGCTCATAAAGATGACAATGACACATCTGTTCAGGAGGTTCATGTTTACGTTTGTTGTCCTTTTCGACCGTTAAGACAATCGGCTATA
>NW_027344440.1:0-732 GCF_012295235.1 Primulina huaijiensis
TGAAATATACGGTTCATCAAACCCATAAAGACAGCTGGAGCATTCTTTAAACCAAATGGCATGACTATAAACTCATAATGGCCATACCTTGTTCTGAAAGCTGTCTTGGATATATCAGAATCTCTAACTCTCAACTGATGATATCCATATCTCAAATCAATCTTGGAATAAATAGAAGAACCCTGCAACTGATCAAATAAATCATCGATACGCGGCAAAAGGTATTTGTTCTTTACCGTAGCCTTGTTCAGTTTCCGATAATCAATGGAGAGTCTCATTGAACCATCTTTCTTTCTGACAAACAATACTGGAGCACCCCAAGGAAAAACACTCGGTCTGATGTACCCCTTGGCTAATAAATCTTCTATCTGATCTTTAAACTCTTTCAATTCAATTGGTGCCATTATGTATGGAGCTTTAGAAATAGGAACAGTACCTGGTAACAATTCAATGCTGAAATCTATCTCACGGACTGGAGGTAAACCCGGAATCTCATCTGGGAAGACATCAGCAAACTCACATACCTCTGGCAAATCTGCCAATGTAGAGCTCGATTTCAGTACATCTACTGAATACACAAGAAATCCTTCTGCTCTTTTCTGTAATAATCGAGTCATAGCTAAAGCAGATATCAAAGGAATTCGCGCTCTGGAACCCTTACCGTAAAATTTCCATTCATCAACCATATCAGGTCTGAATCTTACAATTTTCTGGAAACAATCTACGGTAGCT
>NW_027344441.1:0-207 GCF_012295235.1 Primulina huaijiensis
CCAAAGCACCACACACCATCACAAACGCAAGCTGGAAGCAAGTTGCTGTTTTGGAGAGTTTAGGTTTCGGTTTTTGTTCTTAAGGGATAGGCTTGGGCTTGGGCTTGGCTCGGGTCAGGGCTTAGCCAGGGTCAAGGAAGGGTCAAGGGAAGAGTCCTAGCACAAGCTAAGTGGGCTGGGAGGAGTCCTTGTTGGCAAGGACTCCTA
>NW_027344442.1:0-207 GCF_012295235.1 Primulina huaijiensis
GATGATGCGTGAATTTAGTGAATGAGATTGAGATGAATATTGGTTATATTCATGCTGTGTCTAAAATATATTTTGTTTTCAAGAGTTATGAAGTGGGATAATCACTCTGGTTTTATTAGCGTTTTTTGTTCCTCCATATAGTTCTCTACTCAAGATAAGTTATATTAAATTAGAACAAAACATGACTGATTGGTGGAACACTTTCTC
>NW_027344443.1:0-207 GCF_012295235.1 Primulina huaijiensis
TTTTTATTGTGAATATCGGTAAGGTTGACCCGTCTCACATATAAATATTCATGAGACCGTCTCATAAGAGACCTACTCATTTATAAATGAGAGGATTTGGAACCGGTCCAGTCGAAATTCTTGTTAGATTGGGACAGGTCTGGTTTTGAACCTGATTCTACAGGAGAATAGTTCTGACTTGATTTTGCTTCAACTACCCCGTTAATG
>NW_027344444.1:0-207 GCF_012295235.1 Primulina huaijiensis
CTGGACTTATTTTTGAGTATGTTGACAAGTGTGTTAAACAAGTAGGAGCTCATAATGTTGTTCAGATAGTAACAGACAATACCACCAACAATATGTCTGCGACTAAATTGATGAAAGAAAATTGGCCTGGGATTTTTTGGACTTCATGTGCAACTCATACTATTAATCTCATGCTTGAAAGTATTGGCAAGCTTCCAAGATTTAAAA
>NW_027344445.1:0-207 GCF_012295235.1 Primulina huaijiensis
ATCACAGTCTGATATAATCAACTTTGGCATTCAATGCAATCTACCGACTTTTCTGACATAAATCTCAGTCGTCTAGTCATGTCTGTACGTCTTCCTGTACAGAATGATATATGCAGATTAGAATAATTGTTCATTCACAACCACATCACATCACAGTCGTGCAAAGATTTTGGTAATTTCATCGCAAAATCCATAGAAATGTACTCC
>NW_027344446.1:0-207 GCF_012295235.1 Primulina huaijiensis
TTTTCCGCTTACGTCGGAAAAGGATGGATCGTATGTCACCATGGCTGACGCTGATAACGTGCTTGCATTAAGGCCAAAACCAACCGCGGCAGAATTTTTGCCCTAAAATAGAAATTGGTGATACTCAAGCTGAGGCTCTAGAACCTCTGAAGAAAGTCAAGAGGAAAAGAGTTGTTGCCTTGACTGACTCCGATAAAACCATATCTG
>NW_027344447.1:0-207 GCF_012295235.1 Primulina huaijiensis
GTTATCTAACAAGATGGATGCGTTTGACAAAAAGGGGGAAGAGAGTATAACTAAAGCTCAACTAGATCAAAAGCAACAACAAGACAAAGAAAAGAAGTCTCACAGAAGAACTTTCGGCAGTTGATTGATTCGTTTTAGCAGATTTTTGAAGATTATTGAATATATTGTACTCTTTCATTCCTTGTACAAATCTGTACACTGAGAGAG
>NW_027344448.1:0-542 GCF_012295235.1 Primulina huaijiensis
ACGAACGGCCAAAAACGTGGCCTTCCTAACTCGATGAGGCACTGTACAGTCCAAGGTCATAGGCTAAAAGCCAACCAAGAACTCAAACGAGCCTCCGAAACGTCACAGCAAGTTGCTGTCAAATTCCAGCAGCAGCAACTTCGCTTGCATCGCGTCGTTTGCGAGACTTTTGGCCATTGGGGCTTGAACCACCGACCAGAGCCTCTCAACAACATCCCAAGGAATGATTTGAACCATGGCTAAGGGCCCTAGGCCAGCCACCATTCGAATTATTCCAGCAACATCAGAAAAGTTCCACCCGATAGCACCCTTGCGCGCGTGAGGGGTGTTTTGCTTTGTTCGTTGTCTCGTGTCGTTCCAGTGGCCATTTCATTGACCATGGCACGACCTAGACATCTTGGGGTATGGTATGAACCGTGGCTAAGGGCCATAGGCCAACCAAGATCCATCCCATACCATCAAAAACCGAGGGACACATGCAGAATTAAAAAGGGGCAAAGGGGCTGTTCTTGCTTTGTGTTTAAAAACCGATGCACCATGGA
>NW_027344449.1:0-207 GCF_012295235.1 Primulina huaijiensis
GAGTATTTTGCGTTTGCATTCACTGCTTCTTCTGAATTTATCTCTAATGCCTTTAAATCACTAGGGTGAATAAAATCGACAGGGTACGAACTCCTCTGCCAGGTGATACCTTAGTAGGAAATTGAAAATTCAACACCCTCATCCTCTAACTCCTCTACTAGTTGATACCTTAGCAGGAAAAGAGAAATTCAACACCCCCACCTTCTA
>NW_027344450.1:0-207 GCF_012295235.1 Primulina huaijiensis
GGAAATTATTTCAATTATATGATTAACTGTAATATATGAGACAACGTTCTATATTAAAAATGGAAATTTGGGATGTGAGATTAAACAACAAAAACAAAGTGTTTATGGTTATCGACAATGAAAATTTTAATAAATTATTATTAGTCATTTTGAAGCTCAAGATTTTAATAATTGATTTATTGATGAATCATAATATGATAATTTCAG
>NW_027344451.1:0-207 GCF_012295235.1 Primulina huaijiensis
CAAAACTAATTGCTCGAGCAACTTCAAGGAGATGTCTGTTTTTTCATTTAGCCACACCATTTTTTTGAGATGTATGGGGACAGGAGTTTGCTGAATGATCCCTTGCTCTTGAAAAAACTTGCCAAGTATGTTGTCAAAGTATTCCCGCCCATTATGACTCCGAAAATTTTGATCCTAGTGTGGAATTGAGTCTGAATCATTTGGAAA
>NW_027344452.1:0-207 GCF_012295235.1 Primulina huaijiensis
CTTATTTTATCAAAACCATTTTTATGATTTAATTAAATCTTAATTGAGACTAATGGACTTAATTAGATTGGCTTGATAGGCCTAAAACCTAGTTAGTAATTTAATTAGAGTATATAATATATTAAAGCACCTAAACCCTACACATGCAACATCAATTCACGGCCACACGCTCCACAAATTCTGAAACACTCCCCACCACCCCCATAC
>NW_027344453.1:0-207 GCF_012295235.1 Primulina huaijiensis
TGCGACTTTTCGGTCGATTTTATGGAAAAACTTTCAACATATAAAACATATAACTTTTTGATATCTTCGATTTGACAGTAAATTCAAAATTTTTGGAAAAGAAATGAGTGACTTATGATCGTTTTTGTGGGACTGTTCAAACTACGTTTTTCTGAAAATGCGTTCTTGATGTGTTTTTGAAGTTTTATTGTTGCAGGCTTTGTTGGG
>NW_027344454.1:0-207 GCF_012295235.1 Primulina huaijiensis
AACATTAACAGACTTCTTAATTGAAATGATTCAACCAGTGGAAGAGGAGGTATGGAGAGTGTTCGTTGATGGTGCCACAAATTTATTAGGATGTAGGGTCGGGGTGGTCTTAATTGCCCCATCAGGAGAGAAAATCAAGCTGGCTTTGAGGATTGATTCCAAGATCACCAATAACGAAGCAGAGTATGAGGCTGTTTTGGCAGGGTT
>NW_027344455.1:0-207 GCF_012295235.1 Primulina huaijiensis
CACCACTCACAAATACAGAGAGTTGAGCTTATAGAATAGTTGAGTAGGTCTTGCACAAAGATAATAAACTTGTGTATGTAGTCTTTGGCACACAGAAATTAAACAAATGTTGGCTGAAAGGTGTTGCTTTCAGTCTAGGCTAGGAGTTCAGTTAGGTAGTATGGTAAGTCCTAAACTGAGTGGGTTTGTACAAGGTGTTGTATAAAT
>NW_027344456.1:0-208 GCF_012295235.1 Primulina huaijiensis
GGCAAGAAAGGAAAACTTAGTCCAAGATTCATTGGACCATTTGAGGTACTCGAAAGAATGGGAGCATTAGCATATCGAGTGGTATTGCCACCTAATCTCGCAGGAGTTCACAATGTCTTCCACATATCCATGCTCCGCAAGTACATGTCAAACTCTTCACATGTACTGAACTTTGAACCACTACAACTTACACCAAACCTGTCATATG
>NW_027344457.1:0-208 GCF_012295235.1 Primulina huaijiensis
AAGTCGAACCCAATAATTACAAGAACTAAACTTATAGACAGGCGATGGCCAAAGTTCTTATAACCTAATCCCCGAAAATGACCCTGATTAGAGCATGCATGCTATCGCAATTCTAAGTTCAAAATCTTAACCCCGACTCCCAAAACCATCGAAATTCAAATAAAAACTTAAAGCTTTAAGATACCTGTCATGAGCATGGTCTCCGGCT
>NW_027344458.1:0-208 GCF_012295235.1 Primulina huaijiensis
CAAATCGTCGCAAATAAATTTAGCGACGGATTTTGTAAAACCGTCACTAATTAGCGACGGTTTTAAAACGCCGTCGCTAAAATTAGCGACAGTTAGTTAATGAGTTCCGTCGCTAATTTTAGCGACGGATAGTTCATGATTTCCGTCGCTAATATTTTCAGTAAAAAAAAAATTACTTTTAACAATTTAATAATTCTAAAAAAAACTT
>NW_027344459.1:0-208 GCF_012295235.1 Primulina huaijiensis
ACCGTAAAACCCTTTTGACTGCTTTCCAATGTTCCACTCCTGGATGACTTAAATATTGTCCCAACATTCATGTCAAGTATGCAATATCTGGACATATACCAACCTGAGCATACATCAGAATCCTCACTGTAGATGCATAGGGAATCTTCTGCACTTCTTTTTTCTCAAAATCATTCTTTGGGCATTGTTTGAGACTAAATTTGTCTCC
>NW_027344460.1:0-208 GCF_012295235.1 Primulina huaijiensis
CTACAGTTATAATAAGTCCTAGAATGGCACCACGTCGATTTCCCTGAATTAGAGAGTGATGAGCGTATGTAACAGTCGCTCCAGAACTAAGTAGCAGGATAGTATTTAGTAGAGGTAGTTCAAAAGGATTAATAACAGGAATTCCTGCAGGAGGCCATTGAGAACCAATTTCAACAGTTGGTGCTAGGCTACTATGTAGATATGCCCA
>NW_027344461.1:0-208 GCF_012295235.1 Primulina huaijiensis
GGGTCAGGTTGGGTCAAGTGTTTAACAGCTGGTAGTGTCCTAGAATGAGGAGGAGTCCTATTGTGCCAAAACACTACACACGTACACATGCTTGTAAATTGGGTGAGTTTCCAGCAAGCTTTTGGTCAGGCCAGGGGTTGTTTTACGGGCTGGGCTTGGTCAGTAGGGTCCTTAGGTAGGTTGGCTAGGTTTTGGCTCAAGGTGGCTC
>NW_027344462.1:0-208 GCF_012295235.1 Primulina huaijiensis
AAAAGTGCGTACGATTTCTTCAATTCTGTAAACCTATTGTGCCTTCTTTCTTACCGGACCTCTAGCCATGGTACAACCCATTTACAGCCATTGTTTGTGCATTTTAATTCATTCATTTGGTGGAGAATGTGATATATTTGCAAGCTTATGGTAAAATTTTTTTGTGTTTTGACATGAGAGCTCCTTAATACATACCTAGACACTTACG
>NW_027344463.1:0-228 GCF_012295235.1 Primulina huaijiensis
CGGCACTCCGTGCAGTCTGACCACTTCTCTGATATAAATTTCAGCTATCTGGTCATATCTGTATGTCATTTGATACGGAATAAAGCATGCTGATTTGGTCAATCTGTCAATCACGACCCAAATCGCATCACAACCTCTGGAAGATCTTGGTAACTGCGTCACAAAATCCATATAAATGTGATACCATTTCCATTCAGGAAGCGACAAACTGTGCAGTAGACCTCCTGG
>NW_027344464.1:0-208 GCF_012295235.1 Primulina huaijiensis
AGATGGATCCATCGACCTTATGATGAAACGAAAGTCACAATTAACAATCTGAATTAAATAAAGGAAAAATAAATGCTTATAATGAAAATGAAATGTTATGATGAAACGATGTCTGATATTAAATGATGAAAAGTTAAAATATTTTTGTTTATGCATGTTCATGAAATGTTATTTTAAGTATAAGTATTTTCACTGTTGCATGCGATTG
>NW_027344465.1:0-208 GCF_012295235.1 Primulina huaijiensis
AATCATTTCGATTCAATCTTTCCACTCGATAAAATTCGAACTCAATTAATTTTCATTCACCCAATTTGTAATAGAAAAATAATTTTGTTCTTCACGTAGCTCGTTCG
Source organism: Primulina huaijiensis (assembly GCF_012295235.1). Classification (NCBI taxonomy): domain Eukaryota; kingdom Viridiplantae; phylum Streptophyta; class Magnoliopsida; order Lamiales; family Gesneriaceae; genus Primulina; species Primulina huaijiensis. Next base: position 108 of record NW_027344465.1, read on the forward strand.
AATTATTTTATCGTTTCTAAATCAGTACAAAACTCTTTTTTCAAACAATCTCCTACATGAATGAAAATTAATGCATGTGACTAAGCTGACTCGACAAATAG
>NW_027344466.1:0-208 GCF_012295235.1 Primulina huaijiensis
ATATGATATTATATGGTAAAAAGATGATCGAGAGCCATGACCAATATACTAGGTGTATGTTAGCATATTTTAGGTATTATAATTTTAATTATTTGATAATTAAAAGAAGACTTGGTTTATAATCCGTTCCAACCCCCTAAATTTGTATCCCAATGTGCCATGAATATTTAATGTAAATATTAGAATTAGTGGAAGATCAAGATTTGAA
>NW_027344467.1:0-208 GCF_012295235.1 Primulina huaijiensis
ATCATGAGTCGGGTAGTTCTTCTCATGTACCTTTAACTGTCTGGAAACATAAGTTATAACCCGACCATGCTGTATCAATACTGCTCCTAAACCGAGGTTAGATGCATCAGTGTATAACACAAAATTGCATTGCCCTGATGGTATGGCCAAGACCGACGTTGTAATATGTAGAACCCGGAAATCAGATTACGTATAAGCCATGCATAAT
>NW_027344468.1:0-208 GCF_012295235.1 Primulina huaijiensis
CAAGACCAGACATAGCATATGCAGTAAGCAAATTGAGTAGATTCATGAGTAATACAGGAGTTGAACACTGAAAAACAACTATCAGATTGTTAAGATACTTAAGGTACTCGTGATCATGAGCTGCACTATACTAGATATATTGCTGTTATTGAAGGATACAGTTATGCAAATTGGATATATGATATGAAAGACTCAAAATCTACAAGTG
>NW_027344469.1:0-208 GCF_012295235.1 Primulina huaijiensis
AGAGAGTCAGATGTGCATAAGACAGCTTTCCGGACGCGTTACGGGTACTATGAGTTTTTAGTGATGCAATTCGGTCTGACGAACACGCCATCGATCTTCATGGATCTCATGAATAGCTTATTCCAGCCATTCTTGGATCAGTTCGTCATAGTCTTCATTGATCATATTCTGATCTATTCGAAGAGCAGGGAGGAGCACAGTCATCATC
>NW_027344470.1:0-208 GCF_012295235.1 Primulina huaijiensis
TAGGGTCTGGACCGAGTGGTTAAAGGCTGGAGTCGAAATAGCATAGCATTGAATCACACTAGAACTAGGACTCCATGTACAGAAAAATTCAGTAGCTTCCTAGGTTTGTTCAAGTGTCTTGAGTGGCTTGATTTGGGTTGAATATGGTTTAATTAGGTGTTAGTAAGCTTTGGTGCAAATTTGGTAAAGTTTGGGAAAGTTACGAGTC
>NW_027344471.1:0-208 GCF_012295235.1 Primulina huaijiensis
GTACTTTAAAACCGGAATTATCAAACTGATTTCAAGATATTTATATATAAGCCCACTTACAGTAATTTGCTAGAGTTTCGGTTAAAGTCTACTGGAAATCTTGTTGCTCTCGCTACTGGATTTTACTGCTTGAACAAAGGCACTCTCTCTTAACTCGAAAAATTAAGTGATAATCTCGAAGCTTGTGTAACCCATTTCAGAGACCTGA
>NW_027344472.1:0-208 GCF_012295235.1 Primulina huaijiensis
ATATCCACGAATCCACAATTACATATTCATCAATCCACAAATAACACAAAAATGTATCAACAAAACCAAAAGTATATCCAAAAATCCACAATGAAAAACAAAATATTTATCTCAACATACACCATCCATTTAAGCACCTACATAGGAGTAAACAAATTCACTTCATTCACTTCTGACCTCGTCATATTGAGATTGGGTGTAATATTGG
>NW_027344473.1:0-208 GCF_012295235.1 Primulina huaijiensis
TTGACTGACCGTCTTCCCCAGAGTATAAAGTGAAGTCTGGAATGCAATATCCTCGTGGATAAGGATTGTCACGATCAACAACACCAGGATACGGTTTATGGAATTCTGGTCGGTTGATTGGCCTCACCCCTTGGCCATACATCTCTTGAATAACATCACGTATCATCTCAAAATCCAACACTGGAGTTTGTCGTAACTGGTGAGGAGA
>NW_027344474.1:0-208 GCF_012295235.1 Primulina huaijiensis
TTCCTGATCATTTCAACCTTTTCTTTCATTTCTTGAATAAATTCTAGCATTGACATCTGTCATTCTCCTACATCTTCCTAGCATATCGGAGATCTACACTTTCTGCCATACAAGACTTCAAATGGTGACATCCCGATGGTTGCTTGGAAGTTGTTATTGTAATAGAATTCAACAAGTGACAATGATTCTTGCCAACCACCACTAAAAT
>NW_027344475.1:0-208 GCF_012295235.1 Primulina huaijiensis
AATTCCAGAAAGGTGATAAAGTGTTTTTGAAAATATCTCCCTTTCAAGGCACTGTTCGATTTGGCATACGAGGGAAATTATCTCATCGCTATATTGGTACGTACGAGACCCTTGATCGAGTTGGAGATCTTCCTTATCGATTAGCATTGCCACCAGCTTTATCTGCCATTCACGATGTATTTCATGTTTCTATGTTGAGGAAGTATGA
>NW_027344476.1:0-208 GCF_012295235.1 Primulina huaijiensis
GTTACCTTTAAGGAGGAAGAATTCCCTGTCAAGTTGAAACATGAACAGAATGTATCAAGTGATTATGAAGAACCTGAGATCACTGTTACACCAGTTGAGGTGGAGCTGCCAATTTTCCCATCTGAGGTTGAAAATGAAATTCAAGAAAGTCAAGAGCATCCCGACATACATGAATATCAACTGATTAGGGATAGACAAAAGAGAATCA
>NW_027344477.1:0-208 GCF_012295235.1 Primulina huaijiensis
TACTGCGGTTTCATGTAGATGGATCCATCGACTTTTTAAGGTTTATGGAATGTCACAATTAACGATCTGGATTCAACAAATGAAAAAGAAAAAGAAAAGGAAAAAGGAAAAATGATTATGATCATGAAAAATGCTTTATGTTATGTCATGTTGAGAAAAAAGAGAAAAGTTAAGGTTTATGTTCGCATGTCATGAAAATTTTTATGTT
>NW_027344478.1:0-208 GCF_012295235.1 Primulina huaijiensis
CAGATTTTAGAGGATCTTCTCCGTGCTTGTGTTATTGATTTCTCAAGGAGTTGAGAGTCTAAGTTGTCGTTGGTAGAGTTCACCTATAACAACAGTTTCCAGTCGTCTACAGTTATGGCTCCATATGAATCACTGTATGATCGCAAGTGCAGATCGCCGATTTACTGGGATGAAGTAGGGGAGAGATCAGAATTGGGTCCGGAGATTA
>NW_027344479.1:0-208 GCF_012295235.1 Primulina huaijiensis
AAAGATTTTCATATACATCAGATACCAGTTAATATAGTAACTACATATATTTCGAATTCAAATAGAAAACAAGATTCCCAATGTTTTTCCAAAATATCTCAAAAGTTCAACACATCAAAATGGCATCAAATCACTAGCTCCAAAGTTTGGCATATGTCCTTCCCTCGCTTCGACAACTCAAGGATGATCAGTGTTTCTTACATGTGCC
>NW_027344480.1:0-208 GCF_012295235.1 Primulina huaijiensis
TATTTTTCACAAAGATAGCAAACATTATAAATAAAAATTCATTAACAGAAAATGTAACGTAAATGATAATCAAGAAAAAAAACTTTAATCGTCTAAAGTTCATTAGTAAGTCATTAACTCATAATATATTTTAAAAAAAACTTCAAATATCTAAATCATCAAATTCTTCTTCATCGTCTGCAATTATATCGTCGTCGTCGTCGTCGTC
>NW_027344481.1:0-208 GCF_012295235.1 Primulina huaijiensis
GATTATTTCTTTTATTCAAGAATCAAAAAGCTCACACTTATCAGATATACTTGTAGCATTTGAGGGTACTTTTCGAGCTAATAAGCACAAACTGTTTTGTATTTCATTTGATCTTTATCTAGATCAGTTGTGCTAAGATCAGTCGAAGAACTGTGAGAAATTGTGTAAACTAAGAGTTTCAGCTTTGGCAGTGTTAAGTCCAAACTGA
>NW_027344482.1:0-208 GCF_012295235.1 Primulina huaijiensis
ACTCCAAGCATTGTCGTGCACGCAATGTTATTGAGAGGGCTTTTGGTTTAATGAAAAAACGATGGGCTGTTCTTCGGAGTCCCATGTTTTACCCTCTTCAGGTTCAAAACCATATGATCTTGGCGTGCATGCTCCTACATAATTTTATTCGATCTGAAATGCCCGACGATCCACTCGAAGAATTTGAAGATGCATCGGGAGCTTCTAA
>NW_027344483.1:0-208 GCF_012295235.1 Primulina huaijiensis
TATTTAACCGGGGTGGGGCGGGTAATGGGTCCAAGTTTTTTTCATAGGACGGGTCTTGAGTTTAGCCATACCTGCCCCATACCCGTCCCATTGACATCTCTAATTAATCATTATGTTTAAAAATTCTATAAAAAGGGTCCACACACTCACATGCACCATATGTATAACCACTCCTATAAACTCTACTCCATGACTGAATAAAACTACT
>NW_027344484.1:0-208 GCF_012295235.1 Primulina huaijiensis
TGAAAGCAACCCAGCACAGGTGACACCGAGAAGCTGGAAGAAGAAGGACGGAAGAGACACCCGAGGCAAACCTTTTTGTGCTAGACTCTGCTTGCTGCAACTGGGGGAACACGAGAACCAAGGCGAGGAAAACAAAGGTAGAGGAGGAAAACTGAAAAATGACGGAACCTCGGTGCAACCGGAAGCAACATGGTGTGGTGGAGAGAAG
>NW_027344485.1:0-208 GCF_012295235.1 Primulina huaijiensis
CAAATATTAAGCCCACCACCAACTAGCTAGAACCACTCTAATTTTTCACTAGAAAAATTAGAGCATTTTTCATTTGAGAAGAGTGTTTCTTCAACAATTGAAGAACAAGATGAGAGAAATTTTGAGAGAATTGGACATCAAAATTTCGGCCATGGCATGTATGGTGTGTGGGAGAATGAGTTGTCTTGGTTGTGTAAAAAGCTAAAAC
>NW_027344486.1:0-426 GCF_012295235.1 Primulina huaijiensis
AAATTGGTGGTGTCTTTACCTTGTACCAAGGTGTTTGTCCAGCACAGCCAATCATGATTTCAGTCCTCTTAATCCCTTTACATAAGATTAAGATTCTTCTGGAAAAATCTCTTCCAGCAATCTTGGGTAGTTCTTCTTCCAAATTATTTGGAAAAACTCCTCGTTTTGCTGTACAAATGCCAGCACCTGAATCAATATAAGCCGCAAAATATTCTGCCTTATATTGTTCATATAACATTCCTACCGGAATGTATATGGAGAATGGACTTGTGGTCATTGGATTTTCCACATTTTATCTTCTGCCATAAACTCCATTCCATACTCTAGACGTTTCCAAGGTTTATGTTCCTCGAGAAACTCTAGTCTAAGAATCAGTTGATGTGATTCTTTTCCTGGAATTCCTGTGATATGAACTTCCAATTCTCC
>NW_027344487.1:0-208 GCF_012295235.1 Primulina huaijiensis
TTTAAATGTCCAACTTAAATCATAAAAATCCATAGACATTTAAAATAGACATTTTAACATATAAAAATCATAAAAAGCCATAAACGTTTAAAATAACATTTTTACGTATAAAAATTTCATAAACATTGTAAAACAAACGTTTTAACATATTAAATCCTAAAAGTCCATAAACATAAACATTTTAACATATTATATCAATAACCAATTA
>NW_027344488.1:0-208 GCF_012295235.1 Primulina huaijiensis
TAGGGAGAGAGGATGAGATGAGATCTAAAAGAGATTAGATTTTTTTTAAAAAAAATCGATTCCCAATATTAATATATAGTTGCTGCAATCCTCTTAATTCAAGTGGTGAGTTCAAATATATACCCACGTACACACATCTGATTTTTAATAATGACGTCAAATAAAATTAAATTAACAAAGTGGGCAATTTAATTTGGATAAAAGCTAT
>NW_027344489.1:0-208 GCF_012295235.1 Primulina huaijiensis
TAATGCTGATAATGTGAACCAACATCAAGTTGCATCTCAGGTAATTATCTTAAAAGTTTGTGTTATCTAAACCACATTTGTTATAAAATAGATATGGCATTATTAATACTTTGTATTGTTTATATGCAGTCAAATTTAAAGAATGTGTGTGATGGAGATATCTCTGAAAATACTAAATGTAAGTTGCTTCATTGGTGTGGTGATGGAG
>NW_027344490.1:0-208 GCF_012295235.1 Primulina huaijiensis
TAAGAAAAATATTAGAAGTCAAATTTAAGCTTATATGATGATTTGTGATAGGCTCGAGTCAATAAAAGTAAGAAAAAGCCAAAGTCGGGAATTTTAGAGTCCAAGGGTAAAACGATCATTTTTCACCTGGGTAGTACGAAAAAGCTTGGCAGCGTTCCAAAGAATCATAACGCATGTTAAATGATATTATATGATTTATTATGATGAT
>NW_027344491.1:0-208 GCF_012295235.1 Primulina huaijiensis
CTTTTAGACAAGAACCTGATCAAAATCATATATATTTGTTGGAATATGTACACTTCGCGTCTCGAAAATTAGGTCATAGGAAATGGAAACTAAATTTAAAGCTACCTTTTGATGGAATGCCAATCATTCAAAGAGAATCCGTCGAGATGGCGAAATGAAACGGCTGAACCAAATCCAGCAACACCAACTAACTTTTCTTCATTATTAT
>NW_027344492.1:0-208 GCF_012295235.1 Primulina huaijiensis
TCTCTCAGACTTACTCGAATAACTAGACTCGGAATCGGAATAGGAGGAAGACATTAGTGTTAAGGGTAATCAGACAGAAGAAGGAGAAAACTGACCCGGAAGAGACGTGAAAGAACACTCGAAAAGCTACAAGGATGAGCCGGTGACAAGCACAAGTGTGATGCACGCTCGTGCGGGGCGAGGAAGCGCCGGGCGAGCGTGCGCTATC
>NW_027344493.1:0-208 GCF_012295235.1 Primulina huaijiensis
CTTTCAATATTATTCCTTCTATTTGGTAAATATGATTAACTCGTTCAATTATCGTAATTACTCTTCATTATGATAAGCTTAATCTTAAATTTGTTTATTATGCAACTGTTGCCTGATCGAGGTCTACTCGTTTTGTTTAAATGCGATACTATATAGCATAATACAAACGAAGATGAGAACAAGGATGAGTACAATGAGGATGAGAAGC
>NW_027344494.1:0-1353 GCF_012295235.1 Primulina huaijiensis
GGCAATCTTGGAAAAGTCTGAAATAAAACGACGATAATAACCCGCTAAACCAAGAAAACTGCGTACCTCTGATACAGTGGTAGGGATAGGCCACTTTTGTATCGCCTCTATTTTCGCTGGATCAACAGCTAACCCATCCTTCGAGACAACATGGCCTAAGAAAGAAATCTGCTCCAACCTGAACTCACACTTCTTCAACTTAGCATACAACCTCTTCTCTCTCAGCAACTGAAGAACAACTCTGAGATGCTCTGAATGAAGCTCTCTGGTATTGGAGTAAATCAAAATATCATCGATAAAAACAATGACAAAGCTATCCAAATACGGCTTGAACACACGGTTCATAAGATCCATGAAGACTGAAGGAGCATTGGTCAGACCAAAAGACATCACAAGAAATTCATAGTGACCGTACCTGGTCCGGAACGCCGTCTTAGGGATATCAGACTCCCTAACCTTCAACTGATAATAACCAGATCGCAAATCAATCTTTGAGAACACTGTAGCCCCTTGCAGTTGGTCAAAAAGGTCATCTATCCGTGGCAACGGATACTTATTCTTAATCGTCACTTTGTTGATCTCTCTATAATCAATACACAGCCACAACGACCCATCTTTCTTCTTAACGAAAAGAACCGGAGCTCCCCAAGGCGAAAAACTCGGCCGAATAAAACCTTTATCCAATAAATCCTGCAATTGCGTCTTCAACTCTTTCATCTCTGAAGGGGCCATTCTGTACGGAGCCTTGGAAATAGGAACCGTACCTGTAACTAGATCAATCACAAACTCTACATCTCTGTCCGGCGGTAAACCCGGCACATCATCCTCAAATACATCAGAGAACTCTTCACAATATCAATATCATCAATATTCAACTTCACAATTCTATCCATATCCACAATCGAAACCAAAAACCCATCACAACCTCTAAACAACAACTTCTTAGCCTCAAGACACGAAATAAAAGGAAGGACCAGCGAAGTACCTGAACTGGCGAGCAAACCTTCCCTATTGCCATCATCTGCAAATTTCACCGTCTTAGCAATGCAATCAATCACTGCACGGTAAGTTGATAGCCAATCCATGCCAAGTATAATATCAAACGCAACCATCGGAATAACAATCAAGTCGGCATAAACAACTCGCCCATCAATTTGAACAGAGCACGCATACACAATAGATGTTGGGCACAACACATCTCCCGAAGGCAAAACAACATTAAAATGGAGGGGAATAACAGAAGGAACTATACCCAAAGATCTCAAAAATAGTTCAGGCATAAAAGAATGAGTAGCACCTGTATCAATTAATGTCGCAGCTACTCTGCCTGAAATTAAAATAGTGCTAGAGATC
>NW_027344495.1:0-208 GCF_012295235.1 Primulina huaijiensis
TGTAATAACTGCATAGACTTCAATATCAGTATTGTGTCAAGGTAAAATTACATTTAAACATTATATTTATAAGTTTACATGAGTTGATAATAATGCCTTACATTAAATTGTTATTGTAGATATAGAATAACGATGAGCGTAAATGATGGCACTGCCACTGCAAGTGTTACATTGTTCGGAAATGTCGCAAATGTTTTTATTGGCTGTA
>NW_027344496.1:0-208 GCF_012295235.1 Primulina huaijiensis
TCTTGTTGATTTATATATAGGGTATTAAATATCTACTGTACTATACAACAATTGCTTGTTGAGTGTACATCGAGTAAACAACAAACATTTACAATAACTTACAAAACAAACACCAAATAAATCTAAAAAAAAAAAAACTGACAGAAAAGAAAGTTCATTGTGGGATTTGAACTGAAACGGCAACTTAATTAAGATTTCCAAATACGTT
>NW_027344497.1:0-208 GCF_012295235.1 Primulina huaijiensis
TCACACCATATTATGCATTTATATTTGAAATTGCATGAAAAATAAAGGACACTTTGTTTTATTTTCGTTCATGTATCAAAGGTGATTTTGAAGGTTTGATTTTTGTACCAAAAACATGTTTATATGGTTGCCAAAGGGGCTGTCATGGCTAGGATATAATTAAGGATGAATTACACAAGTTTTAGAGTCATAGAAATCCACCCAAAAC
>NW_027344498.1:0-208 GCF_012295235.1 Primulina huaijiensis
AAGAAATCAAATCGTAATCCTGCCTTGAAAGGAAAGATTTGGTCTCGGCTCCTCCTATAAATATGAGTTCCCTATTTACTTCATTTTCACTTCTCCCATATAATTTAATTACCTCGTTCTCAACGTTGAACATACCCTAGCCTCCGCCTCACCCTCGCCGCCATCGCCGCAGCCGCGCCGCCGCCCTCGCCTCACGCCGCTAGCACCG
>NW_027344499.1:0-208 GCF_012295235.1 Primulina huaijiensis
TCTGAATCTGACAATCTTGTGAAAACAATCAACGGTAGCTCTGTATTTGGTCAACATATTGATACCGATAATACAGTCAAAGTCAGCCAATCCAAGTACAATACAGTCCAACTCAATTTCATTACCCTCAACCTGTAACATACAATTTCTAACCAAAGTCACTGATATCAAACCACTCCCCAAAGGAGAAGAAACAGAGACAACAGTA
>NW_027344500.1:0-208 GCF_012295235.1 Primulina huaijiensis
GCTGCCAAATGACACCATTCTGCCAATTTTCTTTTAAGAAAAGAGACCTTTCGTGCCAATGTATCTGGATTGCCATGGATAAATTCTCTTATTAGCATTTATCTCCAGGGACTTGGCATTTTGCCGAAGAAAAGTTGCATAGCAATATCTTCTTCGACCCCTAAATTCCATCTATATTTAATGAATAACATAATGTATTCATCCACTA
>NW_027344501.1:0-488 GCF_012295235.1 Primulina huaijiensis
CGCCGCACGTATTCGTCGTAGTGATTTGTTTTGTTCAAAACAAATGCCAGGCATGTATATGTTGTTTCTTTGCTCTTTAATCAAGTCCTATAGATATTTTAAAACATTATATACTCAGGATTTGTGAGGAAAAAACGAAATTTTGACAGCATGTATGTAAAAATCTGTACAGCTTTTTGGGCCTTGGATTGTTGCTTCACGGTTGTTGTGTTTTCTGTTGGTTTCAGGATGATGTTTGGTTCCAGGCTTCCATGGCTGCTTCTAGGCATTAAGTATAATGTGTTAGAGTGTTTTTGACTCAATTGTTTCGGTCCATACACCCAGAAACAAAGAAATGACAGCAAGTTCTTCTTATGTGCAGAAATGAACCTTGGTTCCTGTCATTGAGTTGTTTAAGTGGGGAGTTCGAACCTTGGCTGTCCTAGGACCGTAGCCATTGTTATAACCCTTCCTTAACATGTCTAGGATGTGATCAAATCATTTTTTTA
>NW_027344502.1:0-208 GCF_012295235.1 Primulina huaijiensis
GAAGAAGTACTTCAGGCTCTTATGATCTGTAAAAATCCTGCACTTTCCCCATACAGATAGTATCTCCAGATCTTTAGGGCGAATACCACTGCTGCTAGCTCGAGGTCATGAGTCGGGTAATTCTTCTCATAGACCTTCAGCTGTCTGGACGCGTAGGCTATCACTGTCCTGCTGCATCAGAACCGCGCCCAACCCTAGCTTTGATGCA
>NW_027344503.1:0-208 GCF_012295235.1 Primulina huaijiensis
AGCCCAACAATCTAAAAAATAAAACCTAATAACTAAAATCTAAAATATATTAGGAAATATCCTCCAACAATATAGAGTTTTTTTCCATAAAAAACTCCATCTTTTATTTCTTCCTTGATATGAAAATTCTTTAACTCTCACTAGGCAGCTGAAGAATCGTCATAAGGCGTGATCACACCTTATCCAAAAACATCTTCTGAATTTTTCT
>NW_027344504.1:0-208 GCF_012295235.1 Primulina huaijiensis
CATCATAATTACACAATATATTTTTGACATAAAAAGTAATACTTTTCACTCAAATCTATATATATTACATAATATTTCTTAATAACATAACTTTAAAAAAATTATACTTTTGAAATGAAAATTAATATTTTGAATATAATAATAATAATATACAAAAATCGAATCAAATATCCATATCACAAAATTGCGAATTGATCCGTGAGACAAT
>NW_027344505.1:0-208 GCF_012295235.1 Primulina huaijiensis
TAGTAGCAGCGGGAGAAAAGACTAGTTGAAAGCGAAAGGCAAACAATTCAAGAGATAAGGGAGCAGTTCGACGAGCTCCAGTGGATCACGACAGAAAGGTCCTGGCTAGAGTACAGAGTATACATGTGTGTATTGCAGTTCTTGTAGAGGCAGACATGCCACAGAACAGTGTCAGGGCGTGATGGGTCGTTGCAATATCTGCAGACAG
>NW_027344506.1:0-208 GCF_012295235.1 Primulina huaijiensis
CTGATTTGGTCAATCTGTCAATCACGACCCAAATCGCGTCACAACATCGGGAGGATCATGGTAGCTTCGTCACAACATCCATGGAAATGTGATCCCATTTCCATTCTGAAATAGATAAGCTATGCAGTAGACCTCCTGGTTTCTTTCTTTCGGCTTTCAACTTTTGGCAATTCAAACATTTGGATACAAACTCTGCAATGTCTGATTT
>NW_027344507.1:0-208 GCF_012295235.1 Primulina huaijiensis
CTTAATTTCATTGACTCTAAAATATCTCAAATAATTATTTAAGCTGAAATTAAATTTACCACAATTTTATTTAGCTTAAATTTTAGACTTTTCAATTATTCTTTAATTAATCATTTTAATGCATTTTAACCCCGAATAAATTCAAACTTTAATATAAAATTCACAAATTAAAAACTTAGACTTTTTATATTATTTTAGCCCTCGTGAA
>NW_027344508.1:0-208 GCF_012295235.1 Primulina huaijiensis
GCATGTTTAAGTATGTATGATGCAGCACGTTTATAAAAATTTTTATGGAATGATGACACGTCTATGCTTATGTATGTATGTTTATGTAAGTACGTTCAAATTTTAAGTATGTATGAGTTACTTTAAAATGCATATGATTTTATTAAGTATTACTTGCTATTCTCAGTTTATACATGTTGAGTCTTTAGAATCACTAGAATTGATCGAT
>NW_027344509.1:0-414 GCF_012295235.1 Primulina huaijiensis
TGTTGCTGTCACATCCATCGGATTACCGGAGGTACTACCTTGTTCCGGGGCTCTTCGAGGAGGCATATCTGATTATCAAAAAGATTAGTAATCAAATCTGATAATTCTGTCTCAGTCCTCTTCTGATCATCTTATCTTTGATCAAGAATCAGTTCTGATTCATTCTCAATAATACACTTTACCAATCAAATCAGATAATTCAGGTAACCATGTATTTGAAAACAATAACCATGCTAGCACACAGAAGCAGGAAAGAAAACTCAATCTACCCCGCTCACTAGCTTCAATCTAGTCTGGTTCTATCTCAATCTCAAGAACCTACAGCTCTGGAACCTACGTGTAAGGCCAGAGACTTCAAGGTTTAAAGTCCAATTATGGGAATTGAGGACACTTGTCTCCACCATATAATGGGCT
>NW_027344510.1:0-208 GCF_012295235.1 Primulina huaijiensis
ATACTGATTAGTTTTATCTCAATTTGTATTTTCAACTCCGTCCTTCTTTTCTTCTTCTAAGTTTGTCGAGGGTGTTTGTTACGATTAAGTCTAACTCTTTAGTTCACATTCCAAATTTGGAACTTTAAAATTACTATGTCACATGAACTATAAGTCTTCTGCTTTTTTTTCCCTTTAATTTATTTATATAAATTATTAATTGTAATAA
>NW_027344511.1:0-208 GCF_012295235.1 Primulina huaijiensis
AAGTGCATTTGATTTCATTAGTTTCAACATCTAGTGTGACGTTTCGAATCCTAGTTGATTGTCCAAGTGATCTTATAGCAAACTCAAGTGGATTGCCCATGAAAGAAGGCAGACTATCAAACTCAATGTCTAAAGAATTCACCAATTCTTTTTCAAATATTTTGTAGACTTCAAGTGTGTAAACATATGCGGCATGTCGTAGCAATGA
>NW_027344512.1:0-208 GCF_012295235.1 Primulina huaijiensis
CATTCCATCTCTTGATTTCAATCTTCAACGCCTTAAGTTTCATCATAAATCTGTATCCCTCCCATCCTTGAAATACCGCATTATTCCACCAAGATATTACTAAAGGTTTAAAGCTTTTGTCCCTTGACCACACATTCTCGAATCTAAAAGGCGTTGGTCCTCGCTTCATTTTTTCCAAATCCAAAACCACTGGGAAGTGATCTGAGGT
>NW_027344513.1:0-208 GCF_012295235.1 Primulina huaijiensis
CACTAAAATTAAAAGATACTTTAAAAAATATCCTCCAAAAATATAGAGTTTTTTCATAAAAAAACTCTATCTTATATTTATTCTTTGATAAGAAAATTCTTCAATTCTCACTAAGCAGCAGAGGAGCTGTCACAAGGCGTGATCACGCTTTATCCAAAAACCACTTCTGAATTTTTCTGCTCCACGTCTTCCACTAAGATCATATCGA
>NW_027344514.1:0-599 GCF_012295235.1 Primulina huaijiensis
TTAATGCAAATGCCTAGTTATGCTAAATTTTTGAAGGACATCTTAACGAACAAGAGAAAATTGGAGGATCACATGACGGTAAGTCTAACTGAAATCTGCTCTGCTTTGGTGCAAAACAAGATCCCACCGAAACTCAAAGATCCAGGGAGTTTTTCTATTCCTTGCATGATTGGTGATGTCGTTTTTCATAAAGCGTTATGTGATCTTGGTGCAAGTATCAACCTCATGCCTTTTTCTGTGTTCAGGAAACTTGGATTGGGAGAACCTAAGCCGACAAGGATGTCGTTACAACTGGCTGACAGATCCGTCAAGTATCCAAGAGGATTGATTGAGGATGTGTTAGTTAAGGTGGACAAATTTATCTTTCCGGCAGATTTTGTGGTGCTCGACATGGAGATGCCTCTAATTTTGGGGAGACCGTTCCTTGCAACTGGCAAGGCTCTTATTGATGTACAGGAAGGGAAGTTAAGATTGAGAGTGGGGGAAGAGGAGATTACTTTTGACGTTTTTAATACACTTAAGCACACATTGCATGCTGATAGTTGTTATAGAACTGATGCTATTGATTCTCTTGTGTCTAACTATGTGCAGGACGCTCT
>NW_027344515.1:0-208 GCF_012295235.1 Primulina huaijiensis
TTTCACTTTATAAAATAAAATTTGGTTATAAATGAAAATAAAAAAAGGGGTTTTTTGCTTAGATTTTAAAAACACGGGGTTGTGTAAGATCATTTATTTTTCATAAGGGGTATCATGCTTTTTTTTGGGAATATGGTATTTTTCCTTAAATATATGTAAAGACTAAAGTGTTTAGACATAGATAGAAAATCATACACCACATTTCATT
>NW_027344516.1:0-208 GCF_012295235.1 Primulina huaijiensis
GGTACTATGTCATACAAATTGTGGTACACTTCATGTGAAAATATGATACACTTGATGTGGAAATGTGGTACTAAAAAAATACCCAGTGACTAAACACAAAAAAAAACGACGGCTGAGAACTGAAGGTCAATTTTCCGTCATTTTTACGAGATACATATGGCCGACACTGTTTTCTGACATCGGAAAAGATCTGCCACCCATCTCGCTC
>NW_027344517.1:0-208 GCF_012295235.1 Primulina huaijiensis
AAAACCTTGTTTCTTTACATGAGGCTGAAGCATGTTATAGAAATTCTGCATATGTGTTTACTGACTGAAATTGGAGTAACATTTAGTGTCCAGATATTTTTACCAAGTTGAGAAGAAACGCCCCCAATCTTGACCTTAAAAAAGGAAACTTATCGTGCATGTCAATATCTGGAGAATTAATAAAATATAATTTAGGACTTATGGCCCC
>NW_027344518.1:0-208 GCF_012295235.1 Primulina huaijiensis
CATTCTTGGTAGATTAATCCCTTCAAGTTAATTCACCAATAATTAGTAATTAAGCAATTTTTCTGCCTTATTTTGAATTATAATTTCGGCCACCTCCTTGGTAAATTTGATTAAGCTTGTCAATTCACCCTTTTTAATTCATTTCCTTATCTTTTCTTGGGATATAATTCTCTCATCATTTAATCTTCAATAATTAAATAATTAAGCA
>NW_027344519.1:0-208 GCF_012295235.1 Primulina huaijiensis
ATCAACATCCTAACCATCCCATCACATTCTTCGTCACTCAAATCTACCAACTAACATAAAACTTTAAAGATTATGTTTACAACCCAAGTTATCACATAACATAGGAATGATCCAATTAATCCCATAATATAGTAATATATAGGATATATGCCTTCCCAAATAAGACAATCTTAAAGCTACACATCACAGATAATGAACGAGACCAACA
>NW_027344520.1:0-208 GCF_012295235.1 Primulina huaijiensis
GATTTTCTAATTACCATTAGCAAGATCAAGCAATAGATCAGCCGGATTGACAACTATGGATGTCGGAAACCCAATTGAAGAGAAGTACTGCAAGGCAGTTGATGCAGGACCGTAGTAAATTGGGCAGCCTTCAGAGAGCAAGACTACCTTATCGAACATATGGTAGAGTCGGCTAGAGGGCTGATGAATGGTGGTTATAACAGTTCGA
>NW_027344521.1:0-208 GCF_012295235.1 Primulina huaijiensis
AGGACCCACGGTTCCTGTGCGCATAGAACGTGGATGTCTAGTTCCACTGCTAGATCTAGCGCGCTCTCTGTCGCTGCGATGCTCCCGTTTAGGTTGATTTGTAGGACCCGGATATGATTCCTTTCCTGGCCTCTAGACATGTAGACGTCTAAGAGCTTGGAACACCTCGCATGTTCTTGTATCCGCTGTATGATCCTTTAGGCAGTTC
>NW_027344522.1:0-208 GCF_012295235.1 Primulina huaijiensis
TAATTTATATAATTAACTCATTGATTAATTTAATTATATAATCCTATAGAACATTTATTGGAATTTGTACATGTTAGTAGTCACCACTAGTAGCACAATCATTAATCAGTAAATTCTCAATTCACTAAATAAATGATTCCGACTCATTATAATTCTGATCGATAATCTGAGAGCGCCGATGTATCAAGGATACAAATTTTGTTCATAT
>NW_027344523.1:0-208 GCF_012295235.1 Primulina huaijiensis
GTTATTACTGACGGACCCATGAAAATATTAAAAGCAAACACAGCTATTGCAATAACTGAAGGGGCACTACATCGCGTTGAAAAGCCCAGAGAGGAATGGACAACTGAGGATAATAGGAAAGCCAATCTTGACAATGTGGCTAAGGACATCTTATATAAAATGATGGATAAAGTCACTTTCAGCAAAATCAAAATGTGCAAAACTGCCA
>NW_027344524.1:0-208 GCF_012295235.1 Primulina huaijiensis
CTCTCCAAAAATTTCTAAAATATAAAACTCACTTCTTGTACCAAATAAAGCAAGTTTTGATCTACATACCAGTAACGAGCCTGGCTCGAGCTAGATTCTGAGCTCTTTGAGCATTCTTAACCAAAATGCCAACTAATATATGAAAATTTGAAGGGCGGATTTCTCATTTTATAGCATTCATATGTCATCTCTTTCACTATAACTTCAA
>NW_027344525.1:0-208 GCF_012295235.1 Primulina huaijiensis
GGTGGAGAGGTCCCCGGACGCGTTCTCTGCCTTCCAAACCCGTAACATAATTGGTCACAAGACAATTTGCATACCTCAAAAACATAAACATTTTTATTATTTTTTTTGAACGTCGGGCATAGTTACATAGTGTTGAGGGCTACATTGGATCTCGCTTGGGCTACTGCTACACATACTAACAATTTATTCATGCAACTTAAATTCCATA
>NW_027344526.1:0-208 GCF_012295235.1 Primulina huaijiensis
ACTTTAGAAATATTTTAGGGCTTATTGATTTATCTTAATACTTAATTTAAGGAGAACATTGAATTATAGATAAGACAGTTATCAGTTAGTCTTGAACTGAACTGACTCAGTTTCCAACTGATCAGTCAGCTCTCGATCAAACTGATCTTATCATATAAGTTAACTGATTATCGATTCAGTTAAGATTTCATAACAAGTTTTGTGACTT
>NW_027344527.1:0-208 GCF_012295235.1 Primulina huaijiensis
GATAGCTTTCTGGGTAAGTAGAGAGTTTTGAGGAATTTTTCTAGATTTTTTGGAGGAGTTTGAGGTATATAAATGAACTTTTTTTCCTATTTTCTCAACTATTAAAAAGCCCCATTCTCACACCACTCAACTACTCTAGACCAGCCCTTAAAACTCGAAGTTTGGCTAAGAAACTCTTGAAATTCATCAAGTGAATGGCTTTCTTTTA
>NW_027344528.1:0-208 GCF_012295235.1 Primulina huaijiensis
TATATTATGAGATCATTTAAATACAAAAAAATTCTATTTATTATGCACCGTCTACATACCATATATATACTAAATTATTATGTGTGAGACCCTTGGAGTAACTACCTTAGAGGACATTGAAATATTTAATTCCATAATTATCTTTCTTACCATACTAAAAACCTACTTAAGTCACTCCATATTTTACGTAGAAAAAAGTCTAAACAAA
>NW_027344529.1:0-208 GCF_012295235.1 Primulina huaijiensis
ACGCCCAAACGCAGCGGAAGTTTTAAAATTTTTATTTTATTTTTATAATCAAAATATATTTAATTGGCGTTCGTATGGTTTTTAATAAAATCAAACAATCATAGGACGTTAGAAATTATACCTTTGATGAATTAATCACACGGCTCCAACTATTCCGAGGTTGGCGGAGATAGCTCTTGATGAATTCCCTACGAACGTTCTTCAGAAA
>NW_027344530.1:0-208 GCF_012295235.1 Primulina huaijiensis
AATATTATCGAAATATTCTTTTTATTTTACATATATCAATTCTTATCTTTTATTTAATATTTTTTTTTACAAATTTAACAATATATTTATGTGTAATGTTTATATTATATTATTAATAAATGTAAATAATAATAATTAAGTTTATAATTTAATTATTATATATAATTTAACTTTGCATTTATATTTCAATTATGTGTTTCAATTTAGT
>NW_027344531.1:0-208 GCF_012295235.1 Primulina huaijiensis
ATTTAAGCAAAATTATTTTAAATATTTTAATTAAACACTAATGGACTAATTGGGTCTATTTAACCTTCCTAATGGGACTAAAATTTAATTAGTGATTTATTTACTATAAAATACACAAAACCCCACCCCAAACGATTCATAACACAACGCCCCACACCCCCATCATTTTCAAACTCTCCCCATCAGCAATTATACACGACACACACAT
>NW_027344532.1:0-208 GCF_012295235.1 Primulina huaijiensis
GTTGAATGTTTATATCGTTCGGAAGGCATATAACTTTAGCGAGGCCTAGGTAAGAAAATCATTTGCATTTATCATTTAGAATATTATTCTTATTAAGAATGTTTGAATCGAACTTTGAATGATACAGTTTATTCGACACTTGGGAAAGGGGAATAAAATATTCAAGTGTTCTTGGTCATTAAATAATTGGAATTCATGAATATAAATT
>NW_027344533.1:0-208 GCF_012295235.1 Primulina huaijiensis
GGATTCAGCAATGCTCATATCATCAACACCTTCTGAAAATGAAAGTGAATTACCATCAATAAACTTTGAATCTTTTATGAATGAGTTCTGTTTTTCCATTTTCTTTTATTATGTAGCTAGCTTAATAATCACACTTACTCTCCAACTTTACCCTTCGCTTATGCTTTCTACGCCGCCTTAGGAAGACGCGAATGCCTGCAACTAGGAT
>NW_027344534.1:0-253 GCF_012295235.1 Primulina huaijiensis
TCAGTAATTTCTTTCTCAATCGATAACATAGCTAATCCATTCAATATTTCTTGTGACATGGTTGATCGGAGAAAAGTTTTGATGAGCTTTAACTTTGAGAAACTTCGCTCTGCATCTTGAGCCACTTTTCGATTTAGATTTGATATGGCCGATGTCACCTTGATTTGTTGGATGTAGAGGCTATAGTTGAGTTGGCATAGTGTATGCGGAGGTCCCTGCTATGGCCTGAACACTCTCTATAGGCGCACCATAG
>NW_027344535.1:0-208 GCF_012295235.1 Primulina huaijiensis
TAAACCAGTTTTATCAGTAACTGATTTTTGCTTATCTTGTATTTTTGCTAATGCAACAGATGATTTATTCCATGATTTAATAAGCTCAGTTTACTTTGAATTCTCAAGCAACAACAATCATTGATTGATTCTTGCTTCTATCAGCATTTAGCTCAAGAATCTTCCGTTTAAGACTCAACAAATCAACTGATTCATCAGTTTCAGTTTT
>NW_027344536.1:0-208 GCF_012295235.1 Primulina huaijiensis
CTTTCTTCCCGACCTCTCCAAAAACCCAAAACTTCTTCCCGTCCTCCCAGTTATCTTGGCAAAGGGAAGGATAGGTAACATAGCCCTTGTGTTTCTCTACTGTGACTTCTACCCTTCGCCCAGGTAATATAGAAGAAATTAGGTCTTTAGGGTCCATTCCTTTCTCTTACAAAATTCAAATTCCCGGGTCCTCCGACCATCCTGACAC
>NW_027344537.1:0-208 GCF_012295235.1 Primulina huaijiensis
ACCTAATCATTGATCCATTTAAATATTAGAAGAATCTTAGTTCAAACAACACCATTCACGTCTCCTTACTCACGCACACACTTTCACACACTCAAAACACACACATAAAAACCATGAGTTTTTGTGCCAGAAGGGGCTAGGATTTTTGCTCTTTTCTTGGTTCTAACATCCCCGATCACACACCTACACGTAGCACATTTGATTCACG
>NW_027344538.1:0-208 GCF_012295235.1 Primulina huaijiensis
CCGATGGCTGAATCAATCAGTGGAGGAGGCCACTTGGGAGACCGAGACAGATAGGAGAAATCGCTACCCGGAGTTATTTGGTAAGAGTTAATTTCAAAGAAGAAATTTATTTAAGTGGGGGAGGAACTGTAGAGCCAAATTTCAGCACACGTAAAACCCACGAATTTATTTAATTGTTAATTCATTTATTTAAATTTAAAATAAGTTT
>NW_027344539.1:0-208 GCF_012295235.1 Primulina huaijiensis
AAAATATTTGGAGTAAAATACCTCCGTGAAGCGCGTCCAACTCAGAGTAGCCAAGTTCAGGGCTACTGATACTCCTTTCCACCATAAGCGAGCATCTCCTCCGAATAGATAGGTGGCCCAACGAACTCTGTCCGCATCTCCAAGCTCCATGAACTCGAAGATCACCTCGAGGGACTTGATCCAGCCCTCGGCATTCATGGGATCTGTC
>NW_027344540.1:0-208 GCF_012295235.1 Primulina huaijiensis
ATAAAATTTTAACTTCTAAATAAAAAATTAACAAGATAAAAAAAGCAGAAAATAATTTTTTTTTAAAATTTTTTTATTTCTTAAATCTCTAAGAAAGTCATTTTACCCTCACAATATATATTTTTTAAAAAAATTAACAACAATTTTTTATTTTTGTTACAAATATGTGATTAATAAAATTTTAATTTCTAAATAAAAAATTAACAAG
>NW_027344541.1:0-208 GCF_012295235.1 Primulina huaijiensis
AAAAAAACCTTATATGTATTTAAATTTATTACTTTATTATTTAAACTATTATTTATTTCTAAATTTATATATATTATTTCAGTATTTCGATATATATCGAATTTTTTAAAATTTCAGTATTATTACCATATCATACCAAAAGTTTGATATATTCCGTATGTTTATTTTTCGGTTCGGTAATCTCGGTATACCGAAAATTTCGGTATTT
>NW_027344542.1:0-819 GCF_012295235.1 Primulina huaijiensis
CATCATGTGTTTCTTCAGGAACATCATTCTCTATTTCGTGATCATCGTGTTTCTCTATGAATTTTCTTTTTCAAGGATTTTTATCCTTGGAACCGACTGACCTTCCACGCTTCAGGCGTTTTACTACATCATGAGTTTTTTCAATTTGTTTCTTTGGAGTTTCAATTCGAGCAGGAGCATTTACTGCATGCATATATGGTTTAGTTACCCCTTTTGCATTTGGTATTTGATTTGCTATTCTTTGCAAGTGCACAATTTGATGTACATCTTTTTCACATTGTTTTGTTATTGGATCTAGATGTAACAATAATGATACATACCATGTAATTTTCTTTTCGGTATGTTTCTTTTCTTCCCCTAACATTAGGAAGATTTCCTCATTAAAATGACAATCAGCAAAACGTTCTGTGAACACGTCGCCTGTTTGAGGTTCAAGATATCGAATGATTGATGGACTATCATAACTGATATAAATTCCAATCTTTCTTTGAGGTCCCATTTTCTTTCGTTGAGGTGGTGCAATAGGCACATACACCATACATCCAAAAATTCTCAGATGAGAAATGTCTGGTTCTTTACCAAATGCAAGCTACAATGAGGAGTATTTATGATATGCACTTGGTCTGATGCGAATTAATACAGCGGCATGTTTATTGCATGTCCCCATATAGAAATATGTAGCTTTGCTTTCACAATCATTGGTCTAGCAATCAGTTGTAGACGTTTAATCAATGATTCAGCCAATCCATTTTGTGTATGCACATGAGCAACAAAATGCTCAACAATGATTCCCATAGACATACAATAACCATTGAAAGT
>NW_027344543.1:0-208 GCF_012295235.1 Primulina huaijiensis
GGAACGAGAGAGTGAGGGGAAAACAAATTCAATTATCAGTTACGTCATCCTTTGAAAAAAGAGAAAAACCACCCCACTGTCTATGATATGATGTCTCAAAGAAGTCTGGGTGGTTAAATTTTTTTTTTTCGGACCTCTTCTTGCTTCGGAGCTTATATTAGGGTTTAAGAGTGAATAAAGTAAATAACATTTTCCATGTATAGAGATC
>NW_027344544.1:0-208 GCF_012295235.1 Primulina huaijiensis
ACTGTCGCTAACTGTATACAAGATACTGCCCTTGGCCTCATCTCTGTGCTTCCACTTTGCCAACTTCTCATCTGTTGACTGACCACAGCGAATACGGTCTAGAAGAGATGACTGAATCGTCAAAGTAGATAGACAAGGGACTTTACCTTGAGGATATGTCTCGAGATCAAACCTCTTCATCTCAAACTGAAGAGGTCTCGAAATCGTC
>NW_027344545.1:0-208 GCF_012295235.1 Primulina huaijiensis
CACATCAGTAGGAAGTGAGCATAAAGTATACAAACTTCAGAGATCCATTTATGGACTCAAACAGGCATCAAAAATTTGGAATATCAGATTTGACAACACTATCAAAGAGTTTGATTTTGTTAAAAATTCTGAGGATTCTTGTGTATTCAAGAAGGTTAATGGTAGTGCAGTGACATTCCTAGTACTTTATGTTGATGACATACTAATC
>NW_027344546.1:0-208 GCF_012295235.1 Primulina huaijiensis
AGTCATGGTCACACCAATCATTGTAAGTCTGCAATTCCTCAGGAGCGCAGCTAGTCGGGGCCTCAATAGGGGGCGACTCAGTAAGTGTATGTGCTATCCTTTCCGAATTCACGACGATTTTCAAGTTTCTTAGCCAATTGAGGTAATTAGGTCTGGTTAAAACGTGTTTGTCGAGTATTGCAGATAATGGGTTGCGAATCGAAGACAT
>NW_027344547.1:0-208 GCF_012295235.1 Primulina huaijiensis
AGATCGCAGGTTTGAGCAGTCACACGAAAACAATCATAACTCACTTGTTTCTTTTCTGAAAATTATGAATTTTATATCAAATCAAAGTTATAAAAAAGATTTATGTTTTTTGTGTTGAAAATATTTTCAGAAAAAGAACCGAAATTACACAGGAGCCAAAATTACAGCAAAAACGTTTTTCTGAGATCAAAAATGTTTCAGAAATCAA
>NW_027344548.1:0-208 GCF_012295235.1 Primulina huaijiensis
TTAGGCGGGTTAGACGGGTTGATTCGGGTTAGACGGGTTCGTGTTTGGGTTAGGGGTTTTCGGGTTGCTTCGGGTTCGAGTTGAAAAAAAAAAAAATTTAGCGGGTTGACCCGAAACCCGACCCACACGACCCGATTGACACCCCTAAATTGATAGGCCTTACGCATGTCAAGTTTTAGAGTCGTAAAGCCATGTTTCCCAACTTTTC
>NW_027344549.1:0-208 GCF_012295235.1 Primulina huaijiensis
CTATGAGCATTGATTGGGTTCGATTACATGAAGCGACGTTCGTATTTTTGTTTTTGTGTGGAGCGCAATTATTTATTTAAAGAAACTTTATATATTTTAATATAATGTATATGTGTTAGTAATCGTTATTGTATTATTATCACAAACACATAGAGCGACAAGAAAATAGTTATAAGATGAAACATGTTTTTTTTTTTTTTTTAAATTT
>NW_027344550.1:0-208 GCF_012295235.1 Primulina huaijiensis
AATAGACCGGGTGATTGATGAGGTTGCTGGCTCGGACTCTCAACCTGGTAACTTTATTTATTCATTTCTTCAGTCTTTACTAATCCTTTACTTTTCTTATTATGCAGATAACTCCAAGATGCAAGAGGCTTTTCTAGAGAAGTGGGAGGCCGACAAGGCAGCAAAAGAGAAAAAGTTGGCAGCCCAGAAAGCTGCCCTTGAGAAGAAA
>NW_027344551.1:0-209 GCF_012295235.1 Primulina huaijiensis
GTCATCACTTTAAATTCTTAATTTGTCACAACATTATTTCACTAATACTTAAATTTTCAAGCCCGAGATTGATTTATCCTACAACTTCCTTGATTATCATTCCATATAACATTATAACCCACATATCTAAAGGTTCTAAATTTCTTCAAACCTAAATCACCGACAATTCCTATCATTTAAACCATTCAATTCTCACTTACTGCTAAACT
>NW_027344552.1:0-209 GCF_012295235.1 Primulina huaijiensis
CTCCTTTGTATTGAAAAAGGAAACCATTGTATTACTTCCTTTGTCTCTAAAGCAAGGGTTGGAGGACCATTTAAAAAAAAAGGAGAGATGAGGCCGCAAAAAAGGGTGAACTAAAAAGTGAGGTGGACTTTGAAACCAAAAATGAGATGGCTGACAAAAAGAGAGATAAAAAGAGTGAGATAGCCATACAAAAGAAAAAGGAGAGGAAA
>NW_027344553.1:0-209 GCF_012295235.1 Primulina huaijiensis
AGTCGATTCTCTTGGAATCCTTAGCACGTAAGAACCCGAAAATCACAACCAAATAAATGTACCACTAAGACCCAAACTTAGAAACTAGAACTACAGCCTTAACTACACTGCATAACTTTATGCGAATAATCCGGTCTTTTGGGCACACAGAAAAGGGGAAGTGGATAGAGGGTGCTTCTCAGCTAGAGTTGGGGGTGGGGTCGCTATAG
>NW_027344554.1:0-209 GCF_012295235.1 Primulina huaijiensis
CAGCCGAATATTCTGAAATAGGACACCACACTTTTATGTTCATGCCAGATCTCATACGGTGTTTTCAAATGATTTTTATTAATAATTGATCTGTTCTGAGTGTAGCATGCAGTGTTTATTGCTTCTGCCCAAAATCTTTAAGAAATACCAGAATCAGCAAGAATTGTTCTAGCAGCTTCTTTAAGCGTTTGATTTCTTCTCTCAGCTAC
>NW_027344555.1:0-209 GCF_012295235.1 Primulina huaijiensis
TTGAAATTTTTATTTTTGTTTACATTGTTTAATTCATTACTGCTAGGGTTAACATGCTTACTTTTTCTCTTCCACAGACAAAAACTAATTCAATAGCATGGAATCCAATGGAACCAATGAATTTTACAGCTGTAAGCCACATCATTGGAACTGTGATTTCTCCGTTTCATCATGTATCTTGAATGATTAATCAAATATTTGGAAAAAAA
>NW_027344556.1:0-209 GCF_012295235.1 Primulina huaijiensis
AGGGTTAGGGTGTGTGCTTATGCAAGAAGGTCAAGTAATTGCCTACGCATCACGGCAATTAAAACCGTATAAACAAAATTACCCGACTCATGACCTTGAGTTAGCCGCAGTCGTGTTTGCGCTCAAAAGCTGGAGACACTACCTTTATGGGGTAAAATGAGTAATATTTACAGATCACCAGAGCCTCAAATACATCTTCACACAAAAGG
>NW_027344557.1:0-209 GCF_012295235.1 Primulina huaijiensis
CACACACTAAAAATTGCCTTAACACACACACTCACTTCATTATTAAGAGTTTTATTTTTGAGAGAGAAGAAAACTAGGGTTCTTGTCTATAGTAGCAGTCGCCCCACTCCTCTAAATTTCAAGCAAAATTTCATTGGTTTTCTTCAAAGAAAATCGAGCCAAGTCGTCTGGGATCATCTCTCGCATCGTCTCCGCTTCGGTATCGCCGT
>NW_027344558.1:0-209 GCF_012295235.1 Primulina huaijiensis
CTTGCAAAATAGCCTCCGAGGCTGGCTGTTCAGTTAAGCTCTGTTTTTCAACTGCTTCTGTGGTTAGAATATTCAACTGAATATCAGTGGCTACTGATTGTATGACTTCGTCGATGTTCGCCAGTGATAACACAGCCTCAGTGTAGAGTTGAAGATCTGTAGTAGAAGATTGAGGAACTGAAGGTGATGGTTGAGCATCCTTTGAAGAA
>NW_027344559.1:0-209 GCF_012295235.1 Primulina huaijiensis
ATGTTTGAAATATAATTTTTAACATGCCAAAATAAAGTAGTGAACAAAAGTAATCCAAACATCATCAAATAGCGCGTAAGACCCTAGAATCCCACTCTAACTCGTATGTCTTCGCCTGGAACTTGACTCTGGCATCCCAAGCCTCGCCTCGCCTCACTGTCAAACACATGAAAACAAGAGGTAGCCGACGTGCCGGTGAATATAAACCC
>NW_027344560.1:0-209 GCF_012295235.1 Primulina huaijiensis
GACTTAATCAACCCTTATCAAATAAAGTTCCTTAAGTAATTATGCCCGTTAACTTAACGGGGTGCAGGCCCCTGAAATTGGTGAATGACCGAGGTATTAGTCCCTGAGCTTAGTAGATGACCGGGGTACGGGTCCCCGGGCAAAGGTACGGGTCCTTGGTCTTCGTAGATGACCGAGGTACGGGTCCCCGGGCCAAGGTACGGGTCCTT
>NW_027344561.1:0-209 GCF_012295235.1 Primulina huaijiensis
TGCTGGAAGATCTGCAGTTGAAGCAAACAAAAGCAACCACAATTTATTGTGACAATAAATCTGCTATCTCGATGACAAAGAATCCTGTGTTTCATGCCCGTTCAAAGCACATAGAGCTTCGTCATCACTTTGTAAGAGATTTGGTTGGAAAAGAAGAAATAAGATTTGACTACATCAATACAAGTGAACAACCAGCAGACATCCTGACA
>NW_027344562.1:0-209 GCF_012295235.1 Primulina huaijiensis
ACTATTCCAACACATTCCCAAAGTTCTTCCTCAGAAGAGCAGGCTAAACTATCAACACATCAGCCAGAGCCATCCCAGGAAGCAGTTGTTGAACAAACTGAGAAAGTAACTTTTCATTCTCCAAAGGATGGTCAACCTTCATATTCTGCTCTTCAATCTTCTCCAGCAGGTCTTCAACTTTATACCGATGCTGAGTTGTCACTAGCAAA
>NW_027344563.1:0-209 GCF_012295235.1 Primulina huaijiensis
GTACTCCAGGTTGTTGTGGCTTTGGTGGTCCTGGCTGCTGGACTTTACCTTGGGGCTGTTGAGGCCCTTGAGGTCTAGGAAGACCCATATATGGCTTCTTGTTTGGCTGATTATTATTCTGATGGTGCTGCCTTTTGCGCTGTAACTCAAACTCAATGTCCTTAAAGGATTGCTCAGACTGGAATGCATAAGTAACGGCAGTAGCATAA
>NW_027344564.1:0-209 GCF_012295235.1 Primulina huaijiensis
TTTGTGGATTTGGATTTCCAGGTTTGTGCCTCCAAAATTTCTGACCATTTTTTTGGTCATCTTTATTTATTGATTTAAGTTCCTGTTTTAACAATTTTCGGGTTAAAAACGTTCTTCTTGTATCTGTTACTGTATAGCTAAATTCATAACTCAAGTAAAGTTTCATTTATTTGTGCTGGAGAGGTTGCTTTTGAATCTGTGATTGCTTC
>NW_027344565.1:0-209 GCF_012295235.1 Primulina huaijiensis
TGCTACCTCTTTGTTTGAATACACCTTTCCAAGTGCATTCAGTTCATTGATTATTCCACTGATTCTTTCATCATAGTCGTGCATGGATTCTCCAATCTTCATCTTGATATTGTCGAATTTTTGGACGACAACTGATAGTTTATTCTCCTTAGTTTGCTCATTTTCCTTGCATAACTGAATCAGTTTCTCCCAGATTTCCTTAGCAGTTC
>NW_027344566.1:0-209 GCF_012295235.1 Primulina huaijiensis
ACTGGGATTCCGTGCAACCGGACTATCTCCCTGATATAAAGCTCCGCATACTGCGTCATGGGGGAAGTCGTTTTCACTGGCAGGAAATGCGCTGACTTAGTGATACGATCCACTATAACCCAAATAGCATTAAATCCTCTGACTGACATTGGCAACCCAATAATGAAGTCCATGGTGATATTCTCCCACTTCCACTCGGGCATAGGGAG
>NW_027344567.1:0-209 GCF_012295235.1 Primulina huaijiensis
TGCGTTGTACCACTATCAGGTATGCAAACTTCCATGAGATTAGTTTCTTGTTTAGCTTTGTTCATAGCATTTCCCATATTTGAACTTCAAAAAAAATATGCAATGAAAAAATTACTGATAATACATATTTAATTTATTGATAAACATAACACATATAATAATTGTACAATAAAATATTATCATATGAGTACATGAAAAATAAATTATTT
>NW_027344568.1:0-209 GCF_012295235.1 Primulina huaijiensis
ATGCGTTGGAAAGATAAGACGATGATCTACAAATCATGTTCAGAAATGAAAGTCTGAATTGAAGCCTAAAATGCTGATAAATGGGGATGAAACTACTTGTTTTGCACAGCACACCAGTTGAGCTGCGGTTGAGATGCTGACCAGATTGAACTGCTGACCAGTTTGAACCGCTCACAAGTTTCAACCGCTGAACTGTTTTCAACCGCTGA
>NW_027344569.1:0-209 GCF_012295235.1 Primulina huaijiensis
GATATCAAATTTAACCAAAAAATAGGGCAACCCTTAAATAATTTCTGAAATCATAATTTATACCTCAATATATATACCAAAACGAAGCCTAGGACCTAAAGAACAAAAGGCCTCAATCAATTCCCGAACTCCGGCGACGTACGGCGGCGATTCAGCGGAGAAAGGAGCGGCGGGTTTTCGAAAAGTGTCGAGAAACACTTCAATATGGG
>NW_027344570.1:0-209 GCF_012295235.1 Primulina huaijiensis
GCTGGTCTAGGTGTTTTAAGGACCTTTAAGATGTGTATAAAGTGAAATAAAAAGTTTGGAAAAATTTGGAGGAGATTCGAGTTGATTCAGATTAAAATCGGACATCGGTCCAAGTTTTAAACGAATCGGTTAAGATATGAAATGGGCTCGAGTTTACGTCTAGAATGCTTTTAAATATGTTTTGAGACATTTTTAAGAGTTTGGTAAGT
>NW_027344571.1:0-209 GCF_012295235.1 Primulina huaijiensis
CACACACTTACACGTTTTTACACACACCAAAACACACAACACACAACTACACATTTTATTTTTAGAATTTGAGAGCAAAAACTATGGTTCTTGAAGAAGAGAACAGCCACCCAATTTACTTCAGTATTCCAGCAAATTTTCGTGAGTTTATTTCAAGAAAATCGAGCCACAATCGTCCCGGATCAAGCCTCGCTCCGTTTCCGCTTCGG
>NW_027344572.1:0-209 GCF_012295235.1 Primulina huaijiensis
TGCATGCTTTTATTTAAGTGATGAATATGATGACACGTTTTTGAAGGAAGTGATTTTTTTGTGACTAACACGATGACACGATGACATGTAAGGCCGAGACTCAGTGGGCGGGTAATGTTGTCGCTCATGATCCTCGCCGCCAGGTACCACGGTTACACGTAGATGATCCATCGACTGACATGATGATACGAAAGTCACAGCTAATGAAC
>NW_027344573.1:0-209 GCF_012295235.1 Primulina huaijiensis
TGCAGTATTTGTTTTGACGTCTTCCACAAGGACCAAGAACGAGTGGACAGTAATCTCTCATGATTTATGTTGACAATCTTCTTACTGATATTATAGAAATCGGAGGTTGAAGTTTTACAAGTCTGATTGAACAATGCAATTATCCTTTCTCTGCCCCTGTGTTGTTGGGTTTTGCAGACTTGTTTATGGGTGCAATTACTCTATGACAT
>NW_027344574.1:0-209 GCF_012295235.1 Primulina huaijiensis
AATCTTTGTTGCAAAGGCCCCAGTGTATCCAAAGTCCTCTGCTGGGCTAGTGACTGTTTGCACTGCTATCAGAGAATCCGATGTAATCTGGTTTATCCTTAAATGTTGAGTTTGAGTTATTTGAAACCCTTCTTCAATTGCAATAAGTTCAGCGGCTACTATATATGGTGGTTTAGTAATTTGCTTCCCAAAAGCTAGCAATGGTTGGC
>NW_027344575.1:0-209 GCF_012295235.1 Primulina huaijiensis
TTACATAATATGGTGTGATGATGAGTAAAGGAAGAATATGGTGTGCCTTTGCTTTAATAACGCATGAAATAACGTTGACGAATTGACGAACGATGGCACGAAGACGATGGCTTGAAAACCTCATGAATAATCAAAGCTTTTCCCTTCAAAACCCTTGAAGAATTTGATGCTTTTCCTCCAATTATGATGTGTGTGCCGTGTGTTTGATG
>NW_027344576.1:0-363 GCF_012295235.1 Primulina huaijiensis
ATGGTATTCCAGTTTCTATCGTGTCTGACAGAGACCCCAAATTCATTTCCTCATTTTGGAAGAGTTTGCATTCGACGATGGGTACGAAGTTGTTGTTTAGCCCGTCTTTCCACCCTCAGACAGATAGGCAGTCAGAGCGAGTTATCCAGATTCTAGAAGATCTTCTCCGTGCTTGCGTTATTGATTTCTCAGGGAGTTGGGAGTCGAACTTGCCATTAGTGGAGTTCACCTATAACAACAGTTTTCAGTCGTCTATAGGTATGGCTCCGTATGAAGCACTGTATGGTCGCAAGTGCAGATCACCTATTCACTGGGATTAGGTAGGAGAGAGAGCAGAGTTGGGTCCAAAGATTATTCAGCAGA
>NW_027344577.1:0-209 GCF_012295235.1 Primulina huaijiensis
AGATAACTTTGGATGTATGTTCTTACGTGCATAGCTCACATAAGCGGTTAAAGTCGGCAGGTCAATGACATCCTGCTCCGAATTCTAGTAAAAATCCGAATTTGGCTCAGATATCAATGGAAGTCCAAATAAATATAGATATTAGAGTAGAAAGGAAAGACTCAAACTTCAGGGTCTTCAAAGTGCAATGCCACTATGTGCTTCGCAAG
>NW_027344578.1:0-209 GCF_012295235.1 Primulina huaijiensis
TCAGAAAATACATCAGGATACTCCTTCACCACATAAATATTCTGCAATTGCATCTTACTTTCCTTGCTAACATCAAATACCGAAGCCAGAAAATCAATACACCCTTTATGCAATATTTTAGTAGCTTTCATACAAGAAATAATGGTAACACTTGACGAAGAACCTAACCCAACAAATACTTTACTTTCATGATCATCGGCTAAAAACTT
>NW_027344579.1:0-209 GCF_012295235.1 Primulina huaijiensis
CAGAGCCATCCAAGGAACCAGTTACTGAACAAACTGATGAGCAAGAAATTGTTCCTATCTCTCAGGATGCTCAACCATCTCCTTCTGCTCCTCCTAAATCGCCTCCAGTGAGTCTTCAACTGTATACAAAAGTTGAGTTGTCGCTAGCAAATATTGATGAAGTCATCCAGTCAGTTGCCACCGACATCCAGCTGAACCTTACAACTGAG
>NW_027344580.1:0-209 GCF_012295235.1 Primulina huaijiensis
TAATTAGGGGCTAAAAATTGCTTAGGTAAATAATTAGTAATAAAAAATTACTAATCTAATTATTTAACCTCACTCAAAGATTTTAAAAAAAAAAAGCTGAGTACCAAATTTTCAAGATTAAAATCTTCAACTATACAAAACAGTATTTGAAAAGCATAAAAATTTTAAAATCGCCTAATAAATTAAATTAGGCTTTAAAATGCTTAAAA
>NW_027344581.1:0-209 GCF_012295235.1 Primulina huaijiensis
CATTTTCCTTACAACACAAAGGAGTATGTTTGTTAATACCCCTTAGTCATTTGTAATTCTTTTGTAATGCTACCAGATGGCACCATTCTGTCAATTTTCTTTTAAGAAAAGAGGCTCTTCGTGCCAGAGTATCTGGATTTCCAAGAACATATTCCCTTATTAGCATTTCTCTCCAGGGACTTGACATCTTGGCGAAAAAGAGCTGCAAT
>NW_027344582.1:0-209 GCF_012295235.1 Primulina huaijiensis
TACTGTGTATGGTTTTATATGCTTAATAAATTGAGGGTCCGTTTAGTTGGACTTAGAGAGGTACAATTGAGTCAAGCTATTTGTTAACAGCTCGATTAAAATTTGATTCGACTTTTATTATATTATAAATATTTTCGAGCTTTTCGAGCACGCGTTCGAGTGAATCGATATTTTTACAAGTTCAGCTCAAGCTTGAAATGTAATATTCG
>NW_027344583.1:0-209 GCF_012295235.1 Primulina huaijiensis
ATGATATTGTTTGGGAATATGAGGTGTTGTATAATAAAGAAAAAAGAGATTGGATCACATGCAAGTTGTGTAAGAGGCTTATTAAAGGATGAGTTTATAGGATGAAGCATCATATTGCGGGTATCGTAGGACAAGTTGAAGCATGTCCTAAAGCATCCGATGAAGACAAAAAAAGAGTGAGAGGCTATCTTGAAAATAGCAAGAATAAA
>NW_027344584.1:0-209 GCF_012295235.1 Primulina huaijiensis
TGGAATAAACTTGACAAATCTGCTCCTCCCCATTTTTCGAACACAAAAAAACAAATTTATTTTTTTCGAAAAATATGAATTTCTTCTTAAACTTTATTTTGTTTGATATATATTTCAATTCGACTATATACTTCCTTATTTTGAATATTTTTATTCGATCAGAACAATTTTTTTAGTAACACAAAAAAAAAAAAAAACTCTTATGAGAT
>NW_027344585.1:0-209 GCF_012295235.1 Primulina huaijiensis
CAATGTTGATCAGTTAACTTTGAAGTGCAGAAACAAACTGAAAAACAGATAGAATACTTGAAAATAAGGAACACAAATATTTGTGGATGTTCAGAGACTTCAAATGCTCCTACGTCGCCTTTTATATCTCAAGGATAGGATATTTACTAAAAGACTTTGATTAATTACAACAACTTTAATAACCCACTTCAGTTTGGACTTAACACTTC
>NW_027344586.1:0-209 GCF_012295235.1 Primulina huaijiensis
TAATATAAACTATTAAATAAAATAATTGCAATTAAAAACGATGGATTCAAATATCAAGGAGGGATTCAAATTCAAATAAAGAACTAAGACACACAGCAGTACCAAACTCTACTATGTTGGCATGTGTTAAAATTCAATTAATTATTTAATTCTCGACAATCACGGTGAAATCCCTAATTTATTTATTAAACGATTCCTCGAGTTAATAA
>NW_027344587.1:0-209 GCF_012295235.1 Primulina huaijiensis
CCAAGCCCACCTGACCCTAACCAACCCTGGACCACGCCCAGACCCTACCCATACCTGCCCAAGCCCTGGAACCCCAAGCACGAAGTTCTGAACCAAAACAAAACAGCATGCGCGTTCCCTTGCTCATTCGCGGTTTCCCTCTCTTCTCGAGCCAGTAGCCACCCAAGTGTTGGGGAATTACACCCCCGAAACGATGCCGACCACGATGA
>NW_027344588.1:0-209 GCF_012295235.1 Primulina huaijiensis
TATCTTATTGGGGTGTATTCAATCCAGAGTTTTGATGATTTTTAAGGACTTTTTCAAATGAGAGACTTTTATGGATTTGATACGTTTTTATTGACTTTTACAGAATCTCATATATTTATAAATAGATTTATGTGGTGTAGACTTTTTTTGCAAGATTTTTATAAACTTTTGTGAAATTTTTTTTTATAGAATTTTATAAATTTTGTACT
>NW_027344589.1:0-209 GCF_012295235.1 Primulina huaijiensis
ATTTGGCCGAGTTGCCTGTTTTGGTAAAACCAGAGCCCGGAGAAAAATTATGGATTTATTTATCTGCTACTGAGTATGCTGTTAGTTCGGTGCTTGTCAAAGAAGAGAAAGCTGATCAGAAACCAGTATACTATGTTAGTCGTTCCCTCCGAGGAGCCGAGTTAAATTACAGTGAAACAGAGAAAATAGCCCTGGCCCTGGTGGTAACT
>NW_027344590.1:0-209 GCF_012295235.1 Primulina huaijiensis
ATTTGCTTGGAACGGAAACAATTCGACTACTTTGTTTGGTGAATTCCTGAGGATTGTTTGAATGCGATCCCAAGAAATATTAACCCTATCTTTTGTAACAATAAGTGCTTCATTCCACTTCAATTCCTTTATAGCCCTGTCAGTGTCCTCTTTAACTGCCATTGAACCTCGTTCACGTTTCCTTTGCATTGATCTATCATCGTAATTCT
>NW_027344591.1:0-209 GCF_012295235.1 Primulina huaijiensis
AATTTTTAAAATTTCGATAACAGATTTATGCCGGAGCACAATAAGGTTATCCGGTTCATTACTGCTCAGTTTTCGTTATAGACATGCGTCAAAGGCTATTCATGGAAGCGTGTTACAGAAGACCAGCGACAATGGTATTGGGAGGAATTCATTGTAAGTTTTGATATATAGATTTTTATTGTAATTGCTTAACATTCTGATTTATGGTT
>NW_027344592.1:0-209 GCF_012295235.1 Primulina huaijiensis
CGGACTATTCTATTCGACAAGTGATAACCACTTGAAAAGTACGACAGAGAGTTGTTCAGTGTATCACAAATAATCACCTATCTATACACATGTCCTTACCAATAAAACATGGTGTTTACATCATATATGCTAGTGTCAAGCTCGAGCAATCTTTATATTTATTTTATGAGGCTAAACCGTCTATGAACCATTTTAGAATATACATTACG
>NW_027344593.1:0-209 GCF_012295235.1 Primulina huaijiensis
GACTAAGAACTTGTTCATGGTCTGTGGGGTTGGAGAATTGAAATTAGAAGGCTACTCTGATTCTAGCTTCCAATGTAACGTAGATGATTCGAAATCAACCTCTTGGAAAAGTTCCAATCGAGACACCGTTGCGGATTCCACCACTGAAGCTGAATACATTGTTACATCTGATGCAGCCAAAGAGGCAGTTTGGATGAGGAATTTTGTCC
>NW_027344594.1:0-209 GCF_012295235.1 Primulina huaijiensis
TCTCACACACTGAGGGAAAAATGTTTCTAATCTAAGCTGATAACATTTTGAATTGTTCGCCCAAATCTGGGCTGATTGCTTCTTGAAAGTTGATATGAGTTGAGTGTGCCCTTTTTTCTGATCTTCACACACTTCTGTATTATCCTCTCTTCTTTGTTGATGGTAGGTCGTTCATCAAGACTCATCAAATTTGTCCGTTGCAGTTTGAA
>NW_027344595.1:0-209 GCF_012295235.1 Primulina huaijiensis
CACGAGGGCTAAAATAATATAAAAAAGTCTAAGTTTTTAATTTGAAAATTTTATATTAAAATTTGATTTAATTCGGGATTAAAACGTGTAAAAATGAGTAATTAAGGACTAATTGAAAAGTCTAGAATTTAAGCTAAATAAAAATATGGGAAAATTAATGTAACATTAAATAATTATTTGGGATGGTCTAGAGTCGACAGAATTAAGAA
>NW_027344596.1:0-209 GCF_012295235.1 Primulina huaijiensis
AATTATCACGAAAATGATTAATAAGTAAATAAACAGTTAAACATGATTTAAGGCAGTAAGAAATCTTAGTCATCTTTTCCAATATCTCAGAACAAAGGTTCATCATCCTGAGGGTCTTGATTTCTATAAGATGATTCTGCAGCATGCCTTTCAGTTCTTCCTTTTGTTATCGGTCTGCCTTCTGTTTCCCCCTTTTTGGCATCAAGCGC
>NW_027344597.1:0-209 GCF_012295235.1 Primulina huaijiensis
GAGTGAATCTGGCGACGTTGACATGGGAAGGCTTCAAGAGGGTATGCTATGATAAGTATTTCATTGCCGCTGTCCGTTCGAGGTTGAAGAGAGAATTTATGAGTCTCCGCCAAGGGATGTGTTGGAAACTGAATTTCGGATGTTTGACCAACTGATTGCTTAAAAGATTGAACTAACTGATCAAGAAGACTGATAGTAACTGATCTAAA
>NW_027344598.1:0-209 GCF_012295235.1 Primulina huaijiensis
TTTTTGAAGCATGTTTTGATCCAAAAACTTGATGTAATTGTACATAAAGGGGCTTCCAGGGCTAGGGTATGGAATAATGGTTGTTTTTCACAAGTTTAAGGCGTATCAGAATACTTGAATCATGCTGCAACACGAACCAAACACGAGCTGGAACCTTCTTGCTGTTATGGTGATCAAGGGACTCGTTTCTTTGCATGGGGGCTCACTAC
>NW_027344599.1:0-209 GCF_012295235.1 Primulina huaijiensis
CAGTGCTTTGCATTGAAGAATTCTTTGTAATTTTGTGGACCAATGGAACCATTTCCCCATGCATCCCTGTGGTATCGCACTTTCCTATATGGCGTCAGAAAACCTTCTACATTACCATATCCGTTGTCACATAGGTAGTATTGACCTGCCATTTTTGTTATGACATGAAAAAATGATGTTAAGTAAATCAAAAGACAAGAATTATATTC
>NW_027344600.1:0-209 GCF_012295235.1 Primulina huaijiensis
TCTCCAACTGAGATCTTTACACCAACCGGAGATTTATTGAAGAACTCAATGCTGATATGGAAGCATTCTCTCGAAACAATCTGATAGATTTTCTCAAGTCTCGTGGATTGTTCTCAACCATCTCCTCTATACAGTCCTATTGCCCCAAAGTTGTGCTTAAATTTTATGGCAACCTCTCGTCGGGTGTTGGTAATGCGAGCTCGGTGAAA
>NW_027344601.1:0-209 GCF_012295235.1 Primulina huaijiensis
ACTCCAGTATGGCGGCGTGAGCACTTGGCACAGACTGGATACTCCATGGTCCTCGGGATTGCACGTCCCAGCTGCTGCTGTCCTCTGTTCCAGGGTGGGCCGTGGAAAAGATTCTTATTCTGATGTTGCTGCTGAGGAGGGCGGTGCGGCACTTGGACTGGTCTCTTGCCCTGGCGGTCTCTCTCAATATCATTCTGGTCCTGTTCTGC
>NW_027344602.1:0-1285 GCF_012295235.1 Primulina huaijiensis
TAAACTCGAAGATAACCTCGAGGGACTTGATCCATCCCTCGGCAACCATGGGGTCAGACGTCCCTGAAAGCTCCTTTGGACGCATCTTCATGAATCTCTCGTATACAGCTTCGGGCCCTGTCGGCCTGGTCGTCACGGCGTTGTTCCCCGCAAACTGTGCGAAGAACTGCGTCATCCCAGCACGCATCTGGGCATTCATATCTGGAGGAGGGGGTGGAGGTCCGTACCCCTCCTGCCTCTACTCATCTCGGTCCTCCTGGCGAGGCTCATCCACTCTCGTACGCTCGAGGATGCGTCTCGAGGCCATACTGTTCCATACATAACCCATCCGTAACTAACATGCATAATTCCATAATTTATTTACATTTAAATACTGGACAATAAAAATATGGGCGCAAATATCTCATGAAATCATGCTGCTGAAATTAATTCATGCTTTAAATAAAATGCGTAAATGAAAAACTTACAGACCGAAGACGTGACTTCGTGAGCTTCTCGAGGTCAGTAGTAGTACAACCCTATACAGAACCTGGCTCTGATACCAGCTGTAAAGGCCTAGAAATCCGTGCTTGAAAAATTTAGGAAAATTTAAAAATTTTCTTTTTAAAAAAATAAAATTGCCTCATTCATAATTGAACTGATAAATAAAGTTTACTGTTCAAAGTGGCAGCGAAAGAAATCTAATGTTTGCAAAATACCGACTTAAAAATAATTCAGCAACATAAAAACTTGGTTTCAATTAAAAATAATAAATGCTGAAATGAGGTCCTCGGGTTCCACCACTGCCGACCCAAGCTAGCTCACTGGTCTCTGCCCTCGGTCCCGACATCATCAGCAGCACCTACAACAATCAAGTCTAGTGAGTCTAAAGACTCAACATGCATATATCGTAAATAACAAGTAAAAAAATAGTAA
Organism: Primulina huaijiensis; assembly: GCF_012295235.1. Lineage (NCBI taxonomy): Eukaryota > Viridiplantae > Streptophyta > Magnoliopsida > Lamiales > Gesneriaceae > Primulina > Primulina huaijiensis. The sequence goes on from NW_027344602.1 coordinate 916, forward strand.
AAATTTTGCATGAGATAATAATATCATGTCATGCGGTATAATGTGAAAATAACTGGTCGTGAGAAATTATAATACGTGCATTACTGAACTGAAAATCATAATGAAAGCCAATCAAGAACTCGAACGAGCCACCGAACCGACGCAGCAAGTTGCTGTCCAGAAAATTCCAGCAGCTGCGCTTGGTTTCCTTACGTCGTTTTCGAGACTACCGGCCATTAGAGCTTGAATCACCGACCAAAGACTCTTACCAACATCCCAAGGAATGATTCGAACCATGGCTAAGGGCTTTAGACCAGCCACAATTCGAAATATTCCAGCGACGAATCAAACGTTACAACCGAGAACAAATTCTGCACGTAGGATGCATTGC
>NW_027344603.1:0-209 GCF_012295235.1 Primulina huaijiensis
TTTTAAACTTATTCACCCAAAAATCAATTCTCATAACTAATCTTATCTTTTCATTAAAATCTAACATCCCAAGTTATACATTTTTATACTCCCAAAAGTAAAACATCAATTCCAAACAACTCCACTACCCAAAATGTAATTAACATTTTAAATGCAATATGCAACTAACATTTATATCGTGTATCATATAAGCATTTAAAAGAATTTTA
>NW_027344604.1:0-209 GCF_012295235.1 Primulina huaijiensis
CCTTTCTCCCTTTCGCAATCCCTTCTTTTAGCAATTTTACTGCCAGCAAGTGACCTGAAGCAAGCACAGCCTTATACAGCGTTCCATGGCAACTCATACCAATCGCTTCTGCAGGCGCAGCTGACAGTTCTTCTGCAGTAAATTTCATGGAGTTACCATAAAGATGTAGATCTCCTGCCAGTTTTCCTGGTGAGCAAACCTTTAGAGAA
>NW_027344605.1:0-209 GCF_012295235.1 Primulina huaijiensis
TATTTCATGTCTGATTTGTTCGAGGACGAACAAAGGTTAAGTGTGAGGGAGTTGGTAAACACGAATTCTATAGCATTTTAGGGACTTTATTTTGTCGTATTCGTGATTATCTTGCGTTTTTATTTTGAGTTTTGCGCTTAATTCGTTTTATTATTGCTATTTGTAGGTTTGACCAAAAAGTGATAAAAGCCAACGAAAGGGAAAGAAAG
>NW_027344606.1:0-209 GCF_012295235.1 Primulina huaijiensis
AGCTGGGAATGCTCAATTGAGTCTTGTGTACACTTGAATAGGCACCAATGAATTGTGCGCATGTGTTTGAATTATTTGTATTACTTGTTCTTGCTTGATTTAGTTTGAGTAAGTTATTGATGAGATGAATAATATGAGATGATGATGATGTGTAATTGATATTTATTTGTGATATTCATTCTCTAATTTGTAGATGGATCCCACAAATG
>NW_027344607.1:0-209 GCF_012295235.1 Primulina huaijiensis
AATTTAAGAGTTGTTTCAAATCGTTCGTAAAACAAAAGATATAGAGGCAATGTTTGAGCTGATAATTTAAAATGATTTTAATAAAATTATTTCGAATTGCTCCTAAATCCAATTTATCAATAATTTACTATTTTACTATATTTTATTTAAAACAAATATACATTGTTTCGAAACAATTCATCAACCAATAAAATAGATAAATAAATATT
>NW_027344608.1:0-209 GCF_012295235.1 Primulina huaijiensis
TCAATAGATCAAAGATATCAATCTCATTCAATTGCAAATATCAATACAATAAAGTAATGTATGTGATTTAGGGGAAATCAAGTCAGATCTAACTCGAGTAATATCCTCCCGGTTCAACATTGATTTATACCTTTCTTTTCGTCTATCAATCTGGCTCTGTTCAATCTTCGAAGCCTTCGATCCCAACTCTGGAATAACAGTATTGAGGA
>NW_027344609.1:0-209 GCF_012295235.1 Primulina huaijiensis
TAACAAGTCGAAAATTCACTTTTGTTGTAACATCTTATAATCACAATTTTTTATTACTAATACTGCTTGTTGTTTTTGACAAACAGGCTGAACTCGGGTTTTAAAGACCACAATCTCAATGATTTGTGGCTGGCTACTAAACTGAAATGTTCTAAAAAAATCACCATCAATCAATTGCTCAATGAACGCAAAAATTTAACCGAGGTAAG
>NW_027344610.1:0-209 GCF_012295235.1 Primulina huaijiensis
GATGCAGCCTTGAGTGCCTGGAATCGAGCCACTCCCTGTAACCAAAAAAAAACTCAAAACAGTGAGGCACAAGAGAAAGCCGAAAACTGCACCAATTTTTTTGGTAAAAGTTGCTGTCAAATTTCTAATTTGTTGCTTCATGATTCATGAACAAAATATGGTTTATGTATAGGACTTGATTGAAGAGAAAAGAATAACATATACATGCC
>NW_027344611.1:0-209 GCF_012295235.1 Primulina huaijiensis
AATAACTTGTACATGGGCTCCTAAGCTAAGTAGATGACCGGAGCAGGGGTCTTTTTAGTGTATGATCGGGGTTCGGGTCCCCAGGCTCAGTAGATGACCGGGGTGCGGGTCCCCGGGCCAGAGTACGGGTCCTTGGGCTTAGTAGATGGCCGGGGTGCGAGTCTCCGGGTCAGGGTACGGGTCCCTGGGCTTAGTAGATGGCCGGGGTG
>NW_027344612.1:0-209 GCF_012295235.1 Primulina huaijiensis
GTCTTTTCTAAACTGGATCTGAGGACATGTTACCACCAGTTGAAGATCAGGGCTAAAGATATCCCCAAGACAACCTTTCGAACCAGGTATGGGCATTATGAATTCACAGTAATGCCTTTTGGCCTGAAAAATGCACCGCCAACATTCATGGATCTGATTAACAGAGTATTCAAGCCATTCTTGGATCAGTTCATAGTGGTATCCATCGA
>NW_027344613.1:0-209 GCF_012295235.1 Primulina huaijiensis
GTGACCGTTTCGTCGTGGCTTGCTATTCGCGAAATACACTTGTGTGTTCCCTTACGCAAGCTGACTTTTCTCGTGACGTCTTTTCGTCGGGTGGGCCAAAAAGGCCGGGCCCTGCCCAATCTTATAGGCCACAATATATAATATTAATTATGTAGAGTTTTCTATAGTAAACAACTTAATATATAAATTTTTTATTCAGTTTTATTTTA
>NW_027344614.1:0-209 GCF_012295235.1 Primulina huaijiensis
TCTTATGGCCCAAAAATTGAACGTCAATACTAAAACCCAAAAATCAACATAGTACAATTCCACCACAAGTCCAACATGCGTTGAAATCAAATAATTTTTTCATTTCATATTATATCACGTATAAAAATCTAAAGCATATAAATCAGATATTATCATAAAACTACTAAACATGTGACGTAAACATATAATTCATATAATTATGCAGGTAA
>NW_027344615.1:0-209 GCF_012295235.1 Primulina huaijiensis
TCATTCGCCTGATTCGTTTTCCATGCATGAGTTGCCGAAAGCTGAGAAAAGTCCTAACTTGCAGCGACTTTGATCCTGAACTTACTTCCAAGGTCGTACTAGATGCCCTCTTTTTCAAGGCAGAAGCTCCATACCGGCAACGTACTCTTGTGGCAGAGGGAAATGCTTCATTCCGCCGTTTTGCAGAGCGTGCATATAAATACCGACCC
>NW_027344616.1:0-209 GCF_012295235.1 Primulina huaijiensis
CTTGTGTAGCCGTTGTCGAGAGGAGCACAGTACTGTATCCGGATCTCAAATCAGATGGGCGGATCTTGAATAAGAAAATTTCTAAGAAATAAAAGGCGTAAGTTATTTTCTCACTTCTTGCCGCTTGCAATCTGAGGAACTGAAGGTTTGTCTATATATATATCTATACATACACGTTGCATCAATGAACCAAGTGTCGATTTTTCCTT
>NW_027344617.1:0-209 GCF_012295235.1 Primulina huaijiensis
GTATTTTGGGAGATGGCTCGGTGTGTTCGATAATGTGTCAATTTCAAAATTTAAAAAGAAAAAATTGAATCCATGGGTCCACAAGTGTAGCTCATGACTTGGAAGGGTAGAAAATAATACCAAAAATTTTATGTTTAAAATTTAGGATCAAAATAATGAGTTTTGATTTATCCGGGATTTTATCGCCGCACGAAACGTTAATTAAAGAA
>NW_027344618.1:0-209 GCF_012295235.1 Primulina huaijiensis
TGTTCCATTCCGCACAAGAGCATCGTACTCCTCAGACATAGCCTGACGCCATTTATGATCTTTAAGGGCTTGGGTTAATGTGTGCGGGTCAAGTTGATGATTTGAGGTGAAAGTGGCGATAAGATTAAGTTTTTGGACGGGTCTATGAATTTGATTTTTAGCAAGAGTGGTCATGGTATGGGTGTTGGTGATTGGGCTTGGAGTAGGAA
>NW_027344619.1:0-209 GCF_012295235.1 Primulina huaijiensis
GAATAGCCGCAACTTTAAATTGTTGAAGTTCTCCAAGTTGGCTAACTCCCCACACTGGATGGTAAACCTGGATATTTGTTCCATGCTGGACGCCATCTTCCCTAGAGAATAAACTGAAGTCATGAATTGGGTACGAGTTATTCACATCTATGTAGTCTGGATAAGGTTTGTGGAACTCCGGGCGGCCTATCTGTCTCAAAGCCGGCCCA
>NW_027344620.1:0-209 GCF_012295235.1 Primulina huaijiensis
ATAATTCCGCAAATTTACAAATACGAAATACGGGCCTCTACAGTTTTGCTATGAAATTTTCGAATGGAGGGTGGAGAGGATGGCTAGGAAATGAACGGGGAAGTCTACTAATTGAATGGAAATTGAATGGCAACTATAAAACCTTTCTATACTAGTTGCTTATAAGATATGGAATGATGTGTGATATTGTTTGATTGAGGGAGATTTAG
>NW_027344621.1:0-209 GCF_012295235.1 Primulina huaijiensis
GTCCGTACAATCGAGTTTAGAATGTTAAGCAACACATGTATTGAAATTTTCGTGGGTTTGTAATTACCGCAGGTACACGGACCCGAGGACGGACCCTTACACGGGGTCCGTGACTTTATTTCCTTCATAGTATCAGTTTTGCGAGCCTACAAGGACCCACGCACGGGGTCCGTGCCCTTCCTTCTTTTTGAGTATGCCCTTACAGTATG
>NW_027344622.1:0-209 GCF_012295235.1 Primulina huaijiensis
GACTTCTATTACATCCCAAGCCATTCCCGACCCAAACGAACCACCCAATAACACCTAAATACATCTCATAACATATCTAAATGCAGTAGCACAAGCTCGGCGGTTCCCAAAAACTTCAAGAACACATTTAAAAAAACGTAGTTTGAGCAGTCCCACGAAAACGCTCATAACTCACTCATTTCTTATCCAAATATTTTGAATTTACTATC
>NW_027344623.1:0-209 GCF_012295235.1 Primulina huaijiensis
GATATGTCGACTTTTCACCTAAAAATGCATAGCAGAGGTGGCTTGGCAGTTCCTTCAAGTCAGGGGGAGATGGTATTACCTCAGTTTTTTCATCTACAGTAAACTTCTCAAGTGGTGCATCCTTCTTCTTTCTTTCTGCATTCCATCAAGAGCCACAATTTGCTCTTTCACTTCCCAATCATCTTCATTAGCAGTTCCTGCAGCACCTA
>NW_027344624.1:0-209 GCF_012295235.1 Primulina huaijiensis
AATGTATTTCCCTTTGTCTTTGTTCAGTTTTGGCTGAGTATCACTAGTGGAAGTATCATCTTGGCAGCTAAAGTCCAAATCAGTTTTATCAGTAACTGAGTTTTGCATATCTTGCATTTCAGTTAATGTAACTGATGATTTATTCGATGCTTTAATCAGCTCATTTTGCTTTGAATTCTTAAGAATTAACTGCTGAATCATAGATTGAT
>NW_027344625.1:0-209 GCF_012295235.1 Primulina huaijiensis
CGTCGAGAACTTTGGGTATAAATATGCAAATTCAAAATAGCAAAGATAAGAACATTCAAGCATTCTACAATCTCTAACATACGAAATCTCGAGCACTCTTATTCTTTCAAATATCAAGCCGTTCATTAGCATACACTTATATTCTACATCAGATCATCAAGAATCAACTTGTGTTACCTTAACAACTCTAACCGTTAAAATCTATCTGT
>NW_027344626.1:0-209 GCF_012295235.1 Primulina huaijiensis
GGTGGAATCGGGATGTTTTTGGTAACATTTTTGATAACATCACTGCGGCTGAGAGGGCTGTTCGTTCAGCCGAGTTTGTCTGTGAGGCTGATCCTTCTGATGCGAATTGGACTTTCCTGTCAGATCGTAATGCGGATTTGGCCCGTATCACCGCCATGGAGGCAGATTTTTGGAAACAAAAAGCGGCTTGCCATTGGCTTGAGGATGGT
>NW_027344627.1:0-209 GCF_012295235.1 Primulina huaijiensis
TAAAATAAATGTGACATTAATGTGGTACCAAACTACCAGTTAGTCGATCTGTCGAAATAACAATAAAGAATTCTCCAAATTGACGATTAAAGGATTTTATTAAAAACAGTGGTCTTCTTTGTTTCCTTACCAGGCTAAAAGATTACAACACTTCACATGTAAGCTGATACTCACGGGAAATTTAGGGTCTGATTCCGGCGAGGGTCACT
>NW_027344628.1:0-209 GCF_012295235.1 Primulina huaijiensis
ATTCATCGTGTATGTGGTCTTCACCGGAAGGAAGTGAGCTGATTTTGTAAGTCGATCCACAATAACCCATGTAGCATTGAATCCTCTTTTTGTTCTTGGCAAACCAATGATGAAATCCATTGTAATGTGTTCCCATTCCATTCAGGAATAGGCAATGGTTTCAGGAGTCCTGCAGGTCTTTGATGTTCAGTCTTGACCTGTTGACAAGT
>NW_027344629.1:0-209 GCF_012295235.1 Primulina huaijiensis
TCGGCTTTGTCAAAACTGATAAAACAGTTTTACACGTCATCAGTTGAAGAATGTAGCTATCAACCAACATATTGTAAAAAACCAGACTGCAACATGTAGTGGGAACGCCGTATTTCAGCAGTGATACAGTGTATTACTTGTTAGAACTTTTCAAGTTTGCAATCTTGATTTTGATATTAACAAAACTTGTTATTTTGTTACTAATAATT
>NW_027344630.1:0-209 GCF_012295235.1 Primulina huaijiensis
TTTATCCATGTGTAATATTGTGGAAATTCTCGATATAAATACTTTTCAGTCAAGTCTGGATCACAATTAATTTTGAAAAATTCTGTAATCATAGTCTTCGAGTTGTCATCATCTGTTAGTAGATCAGTTACGTGTTGTTGGGGGGTCAAAATACACCAAATGTCGGTTTGGTGTATGTAGTTGTAACCTAATGACTGAAGGATACATCC
>NW_027344631.1:0-209 GCF_012295235.1 Primulina huaijiensis
TCCTTCGTAAAATTCTGCAAAAACCATCATTAGCTCTCCTTTGACTATATCCCAACAATCCTGATAAAGTGCCAAAGTATAACCATCCGGCCCCGGTGCTTTGCACCTGTCACATGCAAACACCGCTTTCTTAACCTCTTCTTCGGAGAAAGGTAGTTCTAGTTCAGCTCTTATATCATCATCGATAGTTGCCCATTCCACTCCTTCAA
>NW_027344632.1:0-209 GCF_012295235.1 Primulina huaijiensis
AGAGAACTCTATAAGATCACAATCAAGAATAAATATCTTCTTCCAGTGATAAAAGATCTTTTTGATCAACTTAAAGGAGTTGGAGTCTTCTCCAAGCTTGACCTGAGTACATGCTATCATCAGCTAAAGGTCACAGCAGAAGACACCCCAATGTCAGCATCTATAATAAGGTCATGTAGGATCGAAATCAGGAGTATCGGTGGACCCAA
>NW_027344633.1:0-209 GCF_012295235.1 Primulina huaijiensis
AGCCTATTTATGGAGTGTAATTCAGCACAATGTAGCAGTTGGATGTTTTTTGAAAGTTTCTTTTTTTGTTTATATTCCATTTTCGGATAGCAATTATTTAGGTTTTCTTTAATAGATTTTAGTATAAAGAAGGAACAATGGGATACTATGTCCGAGTTGACTAAATTGAAACCAGTAGAAAAGTTGAGGCTGTGTGCAAAAAGTAAGAG